>NC_143398.1:221781564-221933798 GCF_052110815.1 Crocodylus siamensis | reverse complement strand
TCAGCATGCCATAGCTGGGAGGCAATGACTGTAGCATGGGAGGATTCTGCCTGCACCATGCTGCATCCAGGTGGTGGGGAGAAGTAGTGAAGGCAGCTCAGTCCTAGAGCCAACCTACCTTGGACCTGAACAGGGACATCCCAGCCTCCCTCCAGAAACCCTTGCCAACCTGTGATCTAGAGCCTTCTGCGACCTTTGTCAACATCTGTGGTCGTGAGACTGGCTGCTTGGCTCTACAGTCTGGAGGTCCCAGGGGAGAGTTGGAGAACATTTTCTATTTGCAGGTTCCATTTTGTTTAGTGCAAAGAAAGATTAATCCCTTCATACTTTCACAAGATTTGTGTGTCAGTCTGTTTCTTTTGCATCCCCCCCCCCCAACAAAAGAGACCAAACCAACCCCAAACAAACGAAACTTAAATACCTCTCAGACTCTAGACATAGAACCAAGCACTTTATTTCATTAAATATTACAATACTTCTTGGACAGTAATTCCAGCAGAGAGACCCTCTGCAACTTCCAAGTATGTCTTATCCTGTATTAACAAGTAAACATGATTGATTGATTGATTGTAACTCATGATTGAACTTCGCTTCCAGAACTGCTCGCTTTTGTAAACCATTCCCTTCAAATAATTTAAATTTTTCAGGTGAAGTATCAGACTTTGTTACAAAGTGCTGTACAGTCAGATGTTTTAGCTGAATTATTCTTCCTACATCTCTAACAGACTCTGGGTTTTATTGTAATATTTCTGTTTGAGTATGTTCATGTTGTAATAATGTTGCATGTCTCAGTTTCTGTGGTTAGTCTATGAGTGGGGAATGAAGTGTGAATGGACGTCCTGCTAAATCACAGAGCTACTTGTGTGTGGGGTGGAGGGCTAGGGAAGAGGAGATGGATTTCAGCATAAACAGAGACTTGAATTGACAGATACATCAACAAAGGTGGGATTGCAGGTGCCACCCAGGATGGAAATGAACATGACAGTAGATGAAAGAATGAAGAGTACAGGCTGTCTGCTCTGAGAGGATAGTCTGATGATGAGACTGACCAGCTGAGTAGCTTTGGGGGTTGTGTCTGGGCAGGCAGGAAGGAGAACAGCTATCTTTGGGGTGCTCAGTGCTGCATGTGCTAGTTTGGGGACAGAGGAACTGCTTAACTCTTTTGAGAGGGCAGAGAACCTCTGGCTGGGTGGCCTTTGGTTTGCCCCAGTGAATGCCTTTATTGAAGGGGAACTGTCTGTTTTGCTGCTTAGATCTTTAGGGGACACTTCTCCCGAACACGAGGAAGAATTGCTCACTCAGGAGTGGAACTGGAAGGTTGAGGCTGGGCCCCTGAAAACCGAAACATGTCAAAGGACTTCCAGCCAGGATTTCAGGGAGAGTTGGGGCTTCCCTCCTTCCCTCCCTCCACCCCCTGCCAACTCCATGAGCTCAAGATGGCATTGCTGGTATCAGAGATATCAGGTTAAGGCATGGAGGTCCCAGACAGGCACCCACTGTTGTGGGGCAGAAGGGTGGGGGGATCCATGACAACAGTTACTTCCTTTTCTATCTGTCTTAGCAGTTTCTCCATCCTTATTCAGGTAACTTTCCTATGAGACACTGCTGCAACTAAACATTATGGGTGTCTATACACGTGCTGCGGGTAGGGGAAGGGGCATTTTAATTGGAGCGATGCTGCAGCATCATGTGTATTCAGTGTCCCATGTTTCAAAATGGCCATGGGCATACTTTAACTATAGCTCGTTCAAGTTTTAGTTAAAGCGTCCCTACCTCCATTTTGAAATGTGGGGCCCTAAATACTCATGACATTGAGGCATACAGGAGCGTTCTAGTTGGATTGATTGAGTCTACTAATTAATTGATTCTGCTCCAATGTGTTCTAATTAGAATGTGTCGGAGCATGTGTATAGGCACCCTATGTTCTCTCTAAGCAGTAGAAGAGTTTCTGCTATAATATAGATAGAAATGTTTCTACCTTGAAACTTAGCATTGTTACTGTTGAGAAACTAAATGGCAGAGGGCTTTTTTTGGCTTTTAAACCTTTATTTTACACACACACACACGCTCATACTCTCTGCAGAAGTGTTTGCCTCTTCCCCCAAGAGGCAGAGCACGAAAAACTTGTCAGTAATAAAACATCCATATTAGTAGAGCTCAAAACCTTCTTTGTAACACAGTGCCTTTCATGGGAGTACACATTGAGGACTATCGGTCCATTTTCCACTTTGCAAAGTGTTCCCTTGATGGCCTAGCACAATAAAGCAGTCTGCGTTTTGTTGCAAGATGAAGTGTCCAAATTCAAAATGAGACCAATGCCCAGAGCAGGAAACAGAAAGTCTGTAGGGCATTTAGAGCCAACCCCTGTAAGCCAGTTTCTACAGCTCTTCAGGTTTGCTATCTTGACTTGCCCTAGCAGGAGACTGGCTAGGCAGATAATGCTTCCCTGAGCTACTCAGTGCAGGAGAGAGAAAACGTATGCAGTCTTGAAGTCCCAGTTCAGCATGCCAAAGAGGGCACTGAGGGCAGCAAAGGGTGATCGCACCTGGGAGCACTCCAAGAAGGCATGGAAGATTGTCTTCTCTACCTTGTTATTGTTGCCAACTCTACTGGGTCTTGGTTATGGACACGTGTCAGTGGCCAGAGCCCCCTGCAGCCACCACTGAAAATCAAGAGAGAGACTAGAAGAAAGATGGTGGTATGAAGTTGAATTTATAGTTGGTCTCAACTTCCTTTGATTAATATAAATGAATTGTCTTTATATTGTATCACAAGTATAAAGAAATGAAATAAAAACAACCTTAAGAATAGGGTAAAATAAACTAATTATGCTACTTTAGAATTTCTAAAACTACTAGTATTTAACTACACTGATTCAACTTGTCCTTCAGCCGTTAACATTTTTGGCTTCTGTTAGGCAGTAAGAAACATTTTCAAAACTTTTCTTTTATTTGCTAACAAATATTCTCTAGCCTTTCTCCCAGTCTTGAGAAGCTTTCCATGTCCTGCAGCCTATATAATTAACTATAAGGGAAGGCTTTAATTTTATTGGTTGTTTTGTTTCATCTGGAAGAGTCAACTTGAAGTTTAAAAGAACTTAAAGAAACTGAAAAACTGTTCATGCAACTTTGATTTTCAGTGTTTCAGCTCTCAGAATCTTGTGTTTTAATTGTAATTTATTTTAAATCACAAATAGGTGCCATACTAGGAAGATCAGAAACACAAGAGTGCATCTTCTACAATGCTAATTGGGAAAGAGATAAAACAAATCGTAGTGGTATTGAACCTTGTTATGGTGATAAAGATAAAAGACGACACTGTTTTGCTACATGGAAAAATATTTCTGGATCAATTGAAATTGTGAAACAAGGTTGTTGGCTCGATGATATCAACTGTTATGACCGGTAAGTGAATTATTTTTCTATAAATTTTATAATTTTTGCTATGTTGAATATTAATGATAATTAAAAGCTTACCAAAATTCCCCAATGACAGAAATGTTATGAGACAACTGAAAGGATTTTAATCCATAGTTTGAGCCTGAAGATTTTATTTTGTTTGTTTAGAGTTAGATATCTAAATTAATATTAAAGGCATCAAAATACTTTTAGTTTTATTTTGAGAGGGGTTGAGTAGTGTAACTTTGACCTGGGTGACCACCTTTTAAGTTCCCATATTCAAACTTCTTTTATTTTTTAGTTACTGGTTGTGACCCAGGCTAAATAAATGCCTTTGTATACAAAGAAACATATGATAGGCAGTCAAGTCATAAATTGTATAGTATAGGCTAGATAATTGAAGAAAAGAAAAGGAAGAAAAGAATTTATTATTTTTTACCAAAACATACTTCTGAAATTCAAACTCCCAAGATAATACTATCTTCATATTTTTGAATATTCAACTTTTCTTCTAGAAGAAGAAATGCTATTCACTATGAATATCTCTTCTCCTAAGGAAATGTTCCCTGCGGGGTTTTTTTGGTAGGACGCATTTATTTTAAGATTTTCAAACAGTACTGCTGACAGAGAAGTTATACAATTCTTCTGATTTTTTGTTCTTCAGAGAAATACCAACACATTTATAATATGGCTTTTCTCAACAACACGAAAGTATTGCTGGACTGAAAGGAAAAGGAATTTTTAAAGAAACTTTAACTACTAATTTTGTCTAGAAATTGTTTTAAAGCCATGGTGGAGACAGCTAGGTTATGTTCTTTCCTAAGCCATAGCTTAGGTAGAGGACTGGAGATATTTAAAACAGATTTAAACATTTAGGGTGGAATTTTCAACTCTGCTGCTATTGAAATCCAGCGAGAACATAATCTACAAAATGGATCATTTAGGCAACTCTAAGCACTAATGGGAATCTGATGACAGGATTTTCAAGAAATGTGAGAGAATATTTGGAAGGCAAGGAAGTCAAGAGAACAGGTGGGAGCAGTGAGAAAAGATTGAAAATGAAGAACCAAGATTTATTTACACAAACTTATATTAGTACTGTTAAATTGGTGGAAAGTGTGTGGTCTTATTTGGTGTAAAGTTTAATTTTGGTTGCAGTTGAACTGAATTATTTCTAACGTGTTTCAAGAAATATGTAGAAGCAAAAGAGAATACCAGTTTTGGAACATGAAATGCCCAACATTTATTGAATGAAAAATAAGATAGACAAGCTTAAAAATATTAGAAAACTTCATACTTCTGTTCTTCAATAACTGTAACTTATGGAAATGCATTGATCATTGTTTGGCGTCCTTTTATAAACAAGTTTGTTCATAAGGTATGATATTTTGCCAGGGCTGTCTGCTATATTTAATTTAATATGTGAAGTTGTATAGCCATGTGCTAAATTTAGAGTTTGTGGTAAAACAAAGTATAATTAATGGCAGAGGTATAAGCATATTGATGTGTGAATGCATTATGGAAGTAACAGTAAATTGCATTTGTTATAATAGGTTCAAAAACTGTCCTTTACTGTGAAGACAAATACAACATTTTAAAAGGGTTCAACTTTTATAAAAGAGGTAATCCTCATCTCTTTCTGCAAGAAGTTCAGACTGTTCCTTTATTCCAGCGGGTCAAATGTATAGCCCGTGGGCTGGACCTAGCTCATGGAGTCTGTTAATCTGGTTTACTGGGATACCAGTATACCACCAAAAGTTGTGGCTTGCTGAAGAATCTGGGGCTTTTGGGCCCCAGTAGACATGGAGATCAGCAGACAGAAGTGCGAGTGCAGGTTGATTTCAGCCCTGTTTGCCAGCTGCTTTGCTTCTTACCACTGCTTTGGCTCTTATCTCCTCAGCTGTTGGTCCCATGCTGGAGTTGCCACAAGTTGTGCTGGAGCTAGAGCTACAGCAGTGGCACAGGGTATGCGGCAGCAGCAGCTCCATCTCTGGCACTAGGCATGTAGCAAGAGTTGGGTGTGCCTCAGTTTGGAGCCGGAGCTGCTCCTGCTGTGTCCCCTGGGGCTGGAACCACCCAGTGACACGGGTTGGATCCAGCCTGTAAGGAGCCCACCATGCAAATCCGGCCCGGGACACCATGCAAGTTTGACATCCTTGCTTTTATACTTTTGCCTCTTTAGTAGAGACATCTTCTCTTGCCTTGCTTTGCCTCTCCTAAAACTATTTCAGAAGGTTTTTGTGACTTCTCTTCACCAATTAATAGTATTCTGTCTTGTGAGCTATAGTTGTTGGTAGAATAAGCCCTAACTTTGGACATTGCCCCTAACTATTTGATTTCATATAATTTTTCTACACTGTCTCCAGTGAAGAATGTTCCTGTTCTCTACAGAATTGTACTGAGGTTTTAGTGGGTGAACTCAAGTAATTTTTGCTAAAAAATGTGTTTATGATGTCACATTTAAATTTGGGTTCATGGCTCATTAATAAAATGTTCAAGATGTTTTAGAAATTTCTTGGGCCTCTAGTCTCAACCTTAAAAAGGGAAAAATGCTTGCATCTTCTGATAGAAAAATTAATCAGTGTTATTTTGCTGTAAAAGGAAATGTATCTGTATTGAACTATGGTTTCTCTTGAGCAGAGATTTATCTCCGGATGTCATGCCATTCTGGATTACTGTCTTACATTTGTTAAAGTGCACTTTCAAGTTTAAAATTTTTATTCTTGCTCTTGTTAAAAACAAAAGTCAGTTTAAAATTAATAAAATCTACTTTCTTGTGATCTCTTACAGGAATGATTGTATAGAAAAGAAAGACAGTCCTGAAGTGTTTTTCTGTTGCTGTGAAGGCAACATGTGTAATGAACGTTTTTTCTATTTTCCAGAAATGGAGGTCACACAACGTAAGTTTGATATTTTAAAGAAACTGTTCTGCAAAGTTTGTAAAACGATCTCATTTTTTTTATGTTTTAAGAGGGGAGACTTTTCTAAAATGTTCACTAAGTCAGTGTTTCTCAAACCATGGGTCGTGACCCAAAAGTGAGTTGCAAGAATATATGAAAGGGTTGCAACACACCTACCCCCTACCCCACACACTAGTGGACTGTGGGCAGCAGGTCAGAAGTGAAAGGCACTGGGTCGGGACTAACCATCAATATTTGCAAATGGGCCCTGATACAAAAAAGGTCGAGAACCACTGCTCTAGATAACTTCTGTAAATAGGAAAGTTACTGTACTAGAATAGCAGTTGTATTTTAGTTCAAATTAATTATGAAAACAGCCAATTTGATATTCAGCTTAAATAGAAAGTCTGTGTTTCAGAACAGAGCCATTTAAAATGATATAACCACTCTAAACTGTTAACTATGTCATCCTGTTTAGCAAAGATGTCATCAAGAAGGCTAAATAGAAATAATTAGGTTTTTTGTTTTTGAAAATATAAGCCAAATCGTGGAATTATAGGGCATCTATACATATGCTTGAGGGGGAGGTGGGAAGCCAGGCACTTTAATTAGAGTGGCTTCAGTTAAAGCATCCACAGCATCATGTGTATTCAGCATCCCATGCTTCAAAATGGCAGTGGGGGCGTTAACTGAAGCTTGTCAAATGGGTTTTAGTTAAAGTGCCCCTGCCGCCGTTTTGAATTGTGGAGATACTGAATACATGTCATGTGGAGGCTGCTGGAGCACTCTAATTAGCATGCTTCAGCAGACTTGATTAATTGAGTCTGCTCTATGTGTTAATTGGCAGTATTGGAGCAGAGGTATATCACGTTTATAGGTGGAAAGTTGGGGTGGGAAGGGATGTCAAGACTAGTCCAACCTCTTGCTTAAAACAGGACCATCCCCTAACTATATCATCCCAGGCAAGGCTTTGTCTAGCTGGGACTCAGAAATCTCCAAGGACAGAGATTCCACAGCCTCTCTGGGTAAACTTCCACTGCTTTACTACCCTCCTAGTGAGAGAGGTTGTCCTAATATCCAACCTAAACTTCCCTTGCTGCAACTTGAAACCGTTGCTGCTTGTTCTGTCACTTGCCACCACTGAGAATAGTCTAGCTCCATCCTCTTTGGAACCACCTTTCAGATAGTTGAAAGCTGCTATTAAATCCCCTTCAGTCTTCCCTTCTCCAGACGAAGCCCAGTTCCCTCAGCCTCTCCTCAGAAGTGATGTGCCTCAGCTCCCTAACCATTTTCATTGCCCTCTGCTAGACTCTCCAGTTTGTCCACATCCTTTCTGTAGTGGGGGTGGGGGGCCCAAAACTGGACACAGTAATCCAGATGTGGCCTCACCAGTGCCAAATAGAGGGAAAGAATCATTTCCCCCCACTCCTGTCCCCCCATCTGCTGGCAGTGCTTCTACTAATGCAGCCCTGTATATCATTAGCTTTTTTTGCAACAAAGGCACACTGTTGGCTCATATTCAACTTATTCTCCACTGTAACCCCTAGGTCCTTTTCTGCAGAGCTGCTGCTTAGCCAGTCAGTCCCCAGCCTGTACTGGTGCAGAGGATTGTTCCATCCTACGTGCAGTTGTCCTTATTTTCCTTGCTGAACCTCATGAAATTTCTTCTGGTTCAGTCCTCCAATTTGTTCAGGTCTCTCTGAACCCTACCCTCTAGTTTATCTATGGCCCCCCCCCCCCCCCCACCTCACTTGGAGTCATCTGCAAACTTGCTGAGGGTGCACTCTATCCCATCTTTCAGGTTGTTGATGAAGATATTGAACAAAACTGGCCCCAGGACTGGGCACTCCACTTTGTACCGGCTGCCAACTAGACATCAAGCCATTGATTACTAGGCAAAGTTCTCTGAGCCAGACAATCCAGCCACTTTTCTGTTCACCTTACAGTCCATTCATCCAGCCCATATTTCCTTATCTTGCTTGTGCTGTTGTTGTGCGAGACTGTATCAGGAGCCTTGCTAAAGTCAAGGTATATTATGTCCACAGAGAAAGTCATCTAGTCATAGAAGGCAATCAGGTTGATCAGGTATGATTTATTCTTGGTGAATCCATGCTGACTGTTCCTAATCACCACCTTCTCCTCTAAGTGCTCAGAAATAGATTCTTTGAGGACCTGCTCCATGACTTTTCCAGGGACTGATGTGAGGCCGACTGGTCTGTAGTTCCGCAGATCATCCTCCTTTCCTTCCTTAAAAAAGGGCACTATAGTTGTCCATTTCCAATTGTCAGGGACCTCTCCTGATTATCAAGACTTTGCAGAACCCCAGGCCATTTTCTTTGAAATCACAGTGGCCAACTCTCTCAGTACCCTCAGGTGCATTGTGTCCAGTCCTATGGACTTGTACACATCCAGCTTTTCTAAATAGTCCCTAACCTGTTCTTTCACCACTGTTAGCTGTTTACCTCTTCCCCAAACTGTGCTGCCAGGTGCAGTAGTTTGGGAGCTGACCTTACTTGTGAAGGCTGAGGTGAAAAAGGCATTGAGTATTTCAGTCTTTTTTGCATCATCTGTGACTAGGTTGCCTCCCCTGTTCAGTAAGGGACCCACACTTTCCATGATCTTCCTCTTGTTGCTGACATACTTATAGAAACCCTTCTTGTTACTGCTAACATCCTTTGCTAGCTACAGTTCCAATTGTGCTTTTGTTTGCCTGATTTCATCACTGCATGCCCAACCAATATTCGAAGTTTCTATTTCTGGGCAAACTCCATAGTGAACTCCCCCTTGCTTGAGACTAGTTAGGCAAGGGGCTTAATCATTGGTTAAACTCCTGAGTTTTAGCTACTTTCACTAAAAGTGTGTAGTTTAACTACTTGTAATTACAGAAAGCCTTACTTTAAAGGCTTGTCTTCAAAGAGGAGGGTGGCAAACTGATCAGGAAACTGCTTGCAAACTGGCCTGTTTGGTGTCCCTTTTCGCTTGGTCCCCGATTGCTCCTGGAGTCTCCTTTTATACTCTACTGGGCCTGGCTCTGCCTTTTCATTAAGGCAGACACAGGCAGCAATCACCACATCAGTCATGCAGGTAGCAGCACTCCCAGTTGCTCAGAGCACATGGCCAGGCACACAGCCCACCAAACAAACATGCGGCAAGCCAAAGACACAGGCAGCTCTGGCTGACTTACCTTGCCAGAGCAGGATCTGGTGCTTGGTGCCTGGCTTCTCTTTCTCTTCCTTCTGTTGCTCCCAGTGAACTGCTTGCAAACTGGCCTGTTTGCTGTCCCTGTCCACTTGCTCCTTGATCACTTGGAGAGTCTCCTTTTTATACCCTTAAATAAAAAAATCTTATCTTGAATGTAAGGACCTACAGTGGTAAGGTATGAATGAATAACTAAGACAAAGCACCCATATGTGCATTGTGAATGGATGATAGCTCTTGTTCAATAGTGAGGTTAATTTTAAGTTAAGTGCACAAATGGTCCCTTACAGCTATATTTCATAATAGGTTTTTTCCCTTTTTAAAATGAATTGACACAATATAAGCTGAAAAGAAGTTTCATGGGAAACTTCCATTTGTTAAATTGGCTTAGTCTGAATCAGATCAAAACCAGAAACTTGGAAATTCCCTGAAAGCCAGAATTCCAAGAAAAACAAGACATTTCCCAAATTATTTCCTTCCTCTGAAGCTTCAACTCTTCAACAAAATTAATGTTTTTGTCAATTTTACCCCTGCTATTAACAAAGGATGGCATAGGAGTCATGTTGTAGCTGTGGTGGTTCAGAAATTGTGCTAGAGGCAAGGATTTGTTAGGGTGATATCTTTTACTGGACCGACTATATAGTTGGTATAAAGTTAGATAAGCTTTTGAATGTGAGAAATGCTTTGTCAGGTCTAGTAAAAGATCATTTAAACCTAGCACTTGTGGGACGTGCACAGTTTGGGCTTTCTGGATGCTCCACTGTGCTGATTGCCTATGAGCCTGGTGACTGAGGCCATCCCTAGTGTTTCAAGCTCCAGCCACCATTCTTAGGAATTGCAGGCTTCCTGCTGCTAAACAGGGAGTGAAGCCAAAATGAGAAGGACTTGTAACTGAATAGCTGTTAAACTCATGCTAAACTGTCTTTCTCTAGGACCCAGGACCCATGGCTCTGGGGCAGTCTCATCAGGAAGATTAAGGCTGAGACCCCTACAACTTTAAGGTTTTCCAGCTTTAAGTTAGACCTGCTCAGTGGATTTGGCTAGGGATCTCGGAGCTTTCAGGCTTCAATGCTCAGAGCCAGGCCTCAGGAATTTAGGCAGGTTTTATGGGACCCTGCCTTGGATTCTGCAAAAATTTGTTAACCTAGAAATGTTTGAAATTGAAATTTTTCAGGCTTAAAGGAACAGGCTTTTCCATTGCAAGTTTGTTTCAACAGAGCTTTTAACTAGCCCCACTTTACAGAAAGCGCCTCATGGTATATTTTCCAAAGGTTCAACTTTTCACTATGTGAATTCATTTTTCAGTAATTAGTAATAGAATAGCAGTCTTAAAGATTATTTTAGGAATCGTTTGAATATCGGATGGTGGATTAATCCACTATCACAAAAGCAACAAAGGGATTTTGATGCACACATCTTTTCAGGAAAACTTATGCTCTTAAAATCCTTCTGTGCTTTTGAAAATCTCTTCTATGTCTGGTTATTAAAGTATGCTATATTTAACTGAATTCTGCCACTCAGTTTTGCGAGTTGAAATTGACTCTGAGTTTTACTTTTTAAATTCTCTTAATTCTGTTTAAGTCTTGGATCGTCTTTTTCTGCTTTGTTAAAGTTTCCATTGTAAAAGATTAATTGTAACTATTTTTTTCTTCAGCCACTTCCAATCCTGTTACACCTAAGCCACCTTTGTTCAATACCTTGCTTTACTCATTGGTGCCTATAATGGGAATTGCAGTGATCGTACTCTTTTCATTCTGGATGTATAGGCATCACAAACTAGCATATCCTCCAGTACTTGTACCAACCCAAGTAAGTGGTTATATTATTTTGAATAATTAATTTTAAAACAATGTAGCAAGAAAAAGAGAGAAAGGAAGGTTGTATATTAAGTCATGTCACCAAAGGCTGTGTTTGACTTTCTTTTTATAAAGGTGTGGATGTGTTTTTTTTTTTTTGTTTTTTTTTGTTAACACTTATTCAGATAAAGAGATATGCTTCAGGCAAGAACTGGTGATTGTAGGCCCTCAAATAAACTTCTTCAACATAATAAATATGTGGTCAGGATTCAGATAATCTTTTAGTACTTTTTTTACAAAGGTTCTGTGTTTGCTTTAAATAAAGTTGCAAGATAAATACTTCGGGTAAAACTTAAATCTGTTGTAAATAGTAGATGCTTAATATGAGACAATAATGGGAAAATAAATACAGTAACTGTTATTAATGGGACTGAGCAGGTGCTTACCAGTCTGAAAAAGTTATAAAGATTTGGGCCTGTATAATTACACATAGCTTAAAATTAAAATGAAGGAAATGTGCTAGTGCAGGCTTATTTAATGTTTTAGCACAGGATAAAACATTGGTCACTAGCAGAAACAGGTTATTTTTTTTTAAAACTTGGGAATAAGTATAGCCAGCAGTTTTTATAAAGAATCAAAATTTTCTAAGTGAAGCACAGTCATTGTGTTGTGTTTGTTAGTTTGAGCTGTTTAGGATTGTGATTGTTCTTCCTCTCCCTTCTCTTGTGTTTTTGGTTAAACTTTTGTCTCAAATTAATCCACATCCAAAGCGTGTGAGGATCATGATTTTTGGACTGTAAATTGCTTTGGAGCAAGCGGTCTCTTTTTTTCTAAACTATGTGTGTGTGTGTGTGTAGCTCAGGGGCGGGCAATGTATTTCAGGCAGTGGGCCACTTACCCGGTTTTGGCAGGCTGTCGAGGGTCACATGGGTAGCCCCACCCCTCAACAGGTGCCCTGCCTCCAGGTCACCATCTTGGGACCAATGTCCCAGGGCCAGCAACAGTAGGGCCCAAAGTGGGGCACAGGCTGGCAGGGGTCTGTGGAGCCGGGCTGTGCTGTACCAGCAGGGAGAACAGAGAGCTGGCCTGGCTCCATAGAGCCCCTGGGACCCCGCGCTCCTGCCACCCTGCTCTGGGCCCTGCTGACACTGGCCCCAGGACACGGTGCAGCCCCATGTTCCCATTGGACCCTGGCCACTCACTCCCAGTGCCCCCCAGGCTTGTGGTTCACGCGGGGAGCAGCGCACAGCCCTTACCCCCTGCTCACCACCAGGGAAGAAGCTGGTGCTGAGCAAGGGGAAAAGTGTCCCCTCACCCACCCCATGGCCACTCACAGCCCATGCTGGGCTGTCTGGAGCAGGCACAGGCAGACCCACGCGGGCTGTAAGTGGCTAGTGTGGGGCGCCAGGCACGGGGCAAGCGAGGGGCCACTTTTCCCCGTGCTCAGTAGCAGCTTGTAACTTAGCCCTGCTGTCAGCCTGGGCTCTGCGGCTGCTGTCTCTACGGGCAGCCCCAACAGGCAAGCCCAGAGCCACGCAGGGCCCAGGCTGGCAGTGGGGCTGGGTTACAAGGTGGTACTGAGCGCAGGAGGGGAAGAGCGGCCCCTTGCCTGCCGCATGGCTCGCGCTCCCTGCTGCAGCTGCCCACAGCCTGCACAGGGCTGTCTGGAGCAGGCACAGGCAGCCTCACAGAAGCTGCAAGTGGCTGCAGCATGGGGCAGGCAAGGGGCCACTTTTCCCCACTGCTCAGCTTTTCCCAGGGCCACTTTTTCCCTGCCTGGGGACCTCCCTTGCCCTGCCCTGCCCTGCCCTGCCCCCCCCCCTTCCCCTTAGCTGCGTTTCCAGCATGGGGCAGCCATGTGGGCCCAGGCCAGAAGCTCCTGCTGGGGCTTCCGGCTGAGGGGGCGGGGTCAGACAGGCCCTGCTGTTGTGGGAGCCTGCCGGGCTTCCCCTAGGTCCTACTGCTCTTGGTTCCTGTCGTTTTTGACAGGAACCAAAGACAGAAAAATATTAATTTTCTAAATTTTTTAGGGGTCCCATGGGCCAGATGCTGCCCACCCCTTTTATAGCTGCTAGCCTGCCATGACCTTAATTTCCAATTGGCCCTATAGAGGGCACTAACATTAGTTTTAAGTTTTTGTCCTCTGTTGCATATGAAGGGGACAGTTGACATTGGATGTCCATTGAGCATTATAATATGATGGTCTGTGGCTCAACAAAGTTGATAATCTAAATAGAGAAGGCAGATAAAGTCTAGTAATAGAAATAGAGGGAGGTGAAGTGACTTGCTAAAGGTCACACAGTAGTTCCCCCTATACTAACATTAATAATTTATCACATTTTAAATGCTCTATTTGCTTTCTAGGAACCAATAAAAAGAATTTATATCCCATCTTCAACTATACTGCTATTATTGTTTACTTCTGTCTAATTCTACTGATACCAGTATTGGGGGGGGAGGGGTTCCATTTACAGAAATAGCCTGTTTTTGTTACGTTACTAATAAAATGGGGAAAAAACAGTACTTGCTAAAATGGAAAACGATATGTTTAGAAGGGGGAAAGAAAAGACCATTGCAAACAATTTTTGGCAGGGAAGAAAAGTTGAGGGTGTAACCTACTGCTGCTTTTGACTCAATCCTGCAATTATATCTGTTCTGAAAAATCTTAGTGTCATCAGGGTTGGGGGGGTCTACATAAGTTTAAAGAAGTTTGTTTTAGCTGTAATAAAAACATAATGTATGTTTGTTCATGTTGTTATAACATCTGTTCTCAGTATGTATGATGCCTAGCTACTTTATGGAAAAATTTGACAAAGGTCCTTAATGAAATTCTTAGAAGAATGAAGTAAATATTTTATGCAGGTCAGAATTACATTTTCTGCTTTGATCTGTAGCTGTTAATAAAGAATATATGCTTGATATTGTCCACGATGACAGAGACCAGAGTCAACGCATATAAACAATGAGAAACTAGTAACTAGAGTTCTGTTCTCTTATTTAGAGTGTAAACTCTTTGTTGCATGGGTTGTCTTTTTGTACCAAACTGGACATGCCCTAAATTTGTAATAAAGAGGGCAATAACTAACTATTTTTCTTAGATCCTATTGACAGCAAAATCTCATGAAAATAAAATGTATTGCGAGTATTCTGGAATTGGATGGCAGGGTCAGTATTTCTTCTCACTTCAGTTTTGGCAAAAATTATTGGTAGATTTGGAGCTATGCAAAGTTAGGGAGGAGGGGGAGCGCACGGAGGCTGGTCAAAATTAATACACTTATAAAAGGTAAAAATCTATACAGTCATGGAACTTTAAAACAAGGCTGTGGTTTACATTGGCTATTTACTTATCTAGAGAGACTGGTAAAAATTGGAAGGTCAAGTATGTTATGTGGCAGATGTAGGCCTAAAACAAAGGGAACCTTAAGCAGTTGGCTTTTCAGAGGCAGCAGAAGTCTGAAGCAATATGTTGTAAGGTAGTTTATATTTTCCCCTTTACCATAGCTCTCTGCCAGAAATGAAGTTATGGTGTGGCTGCTTTTAATGGAGGTTTTAGGATATAGCAAAAAATAAATTTTGAAAAGACCAAATGGGAGTTGAGAGAAATAATTTTGAAGCAAGAAGGTGGGAAAACAAGACAGAGGTATTTGCTAAGATGCAATGTAGAGAACATGACAGGGAAGGAGAAGTTTTATGAGAGTTTGAAGGTGACAAAAGAACTAAACTTAAAAAGCAGACTAGGAGGAGACACTCATGTTTAGTTTTAAGAAAAAGTTGTGAAATGGAGAGAAAAAAACCATGTATTTAAAAAACAAAAAAAATTGTGTAATGATGTTTTATAACCAACTCTTGTGTCTGTGTATAATTGGCATGGCTTTGGCAGCCCACCCTTATTTTTCGTCCTCCCTAGTAGGCCTGACTTAGTTCACTGACATTTCATTATGTGTAGTTGTGTGTGTGGGACTAGATGTAAAGCTGCATGGGTGATGTTACCTTTACATTTCCAAAGTATGTATAAATTGCAGAGATATGGAAATATAAGCAAACAGTCTTGTTTGATATGGTTGTTTGTTTATGGAAATCAGTTGAAATGCTTTCTGGTTTCTTGATTTTGGTTTTATTAATTTATTTCCTTTTGTATTAATGCCTTCCAATTTTAAATTTGAAGGGGGAATGAAGAGTGATATATCTGCTGTAAAACTCTTTGCCTGTGTTTGAGCTGGTAACTCCTAGAATTACTTTTATGTGGAACTAATATGTAACTTAATCTTTCTCCCATGTAAATTGGAGAAATACCAAAATACGAACTATAATATTATTGTTTGCTTTTGTTCTGTTATTTTTATGCCTTAACTTTTAACTTGTCCATATTTCAAACAATAGCATCTTCGCATCTTAACTCTCTGATTTACTCAAGTCTGCCTTTTCATTCTTGAGCATAGATTTTGTTTAATTCTTGTGAAGAAAGCAATATTTTTTGAAAGGGTTGGTGTGTTGTTTTTACTTCTGGCTGTGCTGTTATGTAGTTAATTATTATATTGACTGCAAATACTTGCTCAAAATCAGTAGAAATGTTATTGCTGTTTTGAGTTTTAATATCAGTTGATTTTTTTTTTTTTTTTTTTTTTTTTTTAATTCATTAAAATGCAGTAGGTGTCTTTAGTCCTGGTGAAAATAACCAGGTTATGGCTTTGGAGAATGAAGTTCTTGATCTATAGGGTAAGGTGTAGCAAAGGCAACAGCAGTTAAGCTGTTCTCACGCTACCCAACTAATTCCTGTGTTCTTGGGGGAAATCGCCTCAGTGGATAATAATGTAGTTCAGTGAAAAGGTCTGATCTCCTTTATTTAGCGTTTGTAGCTTCTGCTGTTAAGGATGTTCGGTAATGAAGATTGTGGCTGTGGCACTTTCACAGCCCTGCAATGGATCCAAATATAATCTGTTTTATTGTTTATTCTTTGTACTAATTCATACAGATAGCTAGAGCTATAGTCCTTTCCTACCTTAAGTACAGAAGGAGAAAAGCACTTGAAATTTTTGTTGTTATGCCCAGAATGTGACTCTCCATCTTAAAGCAATGTGTTTATTGTGTCAGTTCAAGATAAAATACCTTTAACTTCTTAAGGAGATACTATCTGAAAATGTATTCCATTTCAGAAAATGGATTAAGGGGTGAAAAATATCCAGTCAGATCGCTGCATATAGATGCAGTATTGTATTGACAGGTGGGATCAGGTAGAAGGATTTCTGAGTGTATAGCAAGAGAAGTAGTTGAAGAGTTCAGGCCAGCAGGACGTGTGGAATGTTGGTGGTGCTGCAGTCGGATTAAATCAGTTTATATTAAATACTAGTATAACAGTCAAATAGTAACAAATGACACAAACTCTTAAGCTGGGATAACTTCATCTGGTCTGGTGGAATGTTACCACTAGAATTGGGTCAGATGCTACTGGTGAAAGTTGCACTGTTAGGTTTCACCTGTCCGTGTCTATCCTGGGAATCTTGTTTGCTAAAGTCCAGATCGCAGTTACCTCTTCCCCTAGCCAAGCAACAAGGTAGTCATAACAGCCAACTGTGTGAGCTACCCTTTTATAGCTCCCTGTCTGTTGACTCCTAATTCTGGTGTAACTTACATATTGATGTAAGTTACATTGTGGTATGCTTTCATTTTTATATTTCTTTAAATTGTGATACTTTGAGTATTGAATTAGCTTAATTCAGTGGGATTCAAACTAGGTTTCTTTTTAATTTTATGGACAGGCCAAAGTGAGGTCCTTTGAGAAGAAGGGTTTAATGGGCAAATACTTCAGGTGCTTAATGAGGTTTTGTGAGCTTTTGAGGATAGCCCTGCACCTAGACAGTTGCCTCATCCCCCTGGTCACCATCTTGGGACTCAAAGTCCCACCCCTGACCTTTACCACAGGAAGTCCCTCCCCTTGCTCCCCTGGAAATGCTCCTTTTGGGAGGGGAGCTTGCCAAGTTAGAACCAGAAAAAAACTAAATCATACACTAATCAAAACTAATCATACACCTGGACCTGTGTGACAGGGCAGGAAAAATAGCTAACTCCAGTACGTGGGACTTCCCTCCTGTGCTGTGCAAGTGCGGGGGCTGCATGTGCGCAGCAGGGAGTGCTGGCAATAGAGACAGGCTAGTGCAGGCTTCATCCCTTGTCCCCGTGTGCAGCACTGGCTGGAACTGCGCTGCCAGGCATGAGCACCCCTGCCTGCTGCTGCTGCTACCACTGCCTGGTGGGGCTGTGCACCAGGGGAGGAGTATGGCCCACACTGCCCACCTGGGCTCCACATTGCCACCACCCCCTGGGAATGAGCTCCATGCTGCAGCCCCACCCTCCACACTCCTGCCCAGCTGCAGCTCTGCTTCCTTACCTCCTGCTTGTAACAACCAGGATGGTGGGGGAGCTAAGCAATTCCCCAGCAGCTGCAGCAGCAGCTTTTCTCAGAAGCTGCATGTTGGCCCAGCAGGACCCTTCTGCCCAGGAGGGTGGCAGTGAGGAGCAGTAGGGTATGTTGGGGGCATGTGTATATGGGGGTGCCTTGCTCTCACCCTCATAGATGGAAGGGCTGGGCAGGGTACAGTTGGGTCCAAGAAGACTAGGAATGTGCTTGCATGTTGTTTAGCTGGCTCTAGACAATAGTTTTAGTCTCTCATTTTCATGTAAATTAGATCTAAACATACAAGTTTGAAAACTGGTAAAACATATACAGCTGTTAACTAGTGTGTTTAGCTTACCTCCAGGGAGCTTATTGAAGCTTGTGTTCTGAAGTTTATGCTGAGCTACAGATAGTCTTCTTCCCTTAGAGTTTCTAATTTTATCATACCTGTTAGACTGATACTGCTGTTAATGTCTACTACAGAATCTTTATTTTTGGCTTAGATGGGATGATGGGCACTATGGTATGTGTTGTGTTTGATTCAGATGATTACAGTAATTTAATGGTGAAGTCCTTTTAAAGTGGCTTGCAGAGCGATCCTTTGCTGCTGCTGCTCTTGTTTCAAGTTTTTGCAGGCTGGTGGCTTTGACGGTGAATGTTCTGCATACTTTAAAAACGTGACTGTTCTAATTAGCTGATGAGGTGTAGGGTATGCAAAAATTACTGTCCTAGTATTACTTCTCTTTCTGCCCACCAAGCAAACATTTGCCATTCCTTATTCTTTATCAGAATTGTAATCTTCTTTCACTAGTCAGTGATAATACCTTTTATACTCCTCGTATAATACCTCTTGTGAAGTCCAGCTCTGAACATAACATCACCTGTGCTAAGTTCCTTTTTGGAAAATAAAATAATTCTCGCATGTGTACTCCAATTAGCCGTGCATTTCACTTGTCTAATTAATCATACATATTCAAATGGTTAGCCTGTTTGTTTGGTTTTTAGGTTGAACTCACTTTCAGTTAATCTTTTGCATTGCTAAAGTTGACCGCCAATATTACACAAGTTGAAATTGACAGAGGAAAAGCATGATCATGTATGAAATACCAGGTTAAGGACTTGTGTTGGACAGAAGTTGTGTTTCAAGAAACCCAACAACAAACTGGGATCAAAAAAGGAACCACTGCAGTGCATTAACTCATGATCATAATTCATGTACTTTAAAAAATCGTATTTGTAGAGGGTTTTTTTTGTAATGGGCTATAAAAGTTCAGACTATGACTATGCACAGTCTAAATTTGGGAACAGCCACATTTTTAACTTTCTGGTTATAATAAACGGTTATTTTTCATTTGTCTGATTCAGACAAGGTTCAAGATGTTTGTAGCTCATACAAGTCATAGGGGAGGGAAATATTTGTATATTTGGTGTGTGCGTGTGTGTTTACCATGCTACTCTGTCTTTACATTCAAGAGCTGTACTTTTTCAGAGCTAGGTTGAAGCTACAGTGTTACAGTGTGTATATGTGGCACTGCAGTTGCTTATGCAAATAATCTGACTCAGACTCAGAAAGAAAAGGATAGAATGATAGCCCCCAGTCTTTATCTAATCAGAATTTCAAGTTGGTGATTTGTACTCAGTTTCTTATCCCTTGTTTAAGAAACTATGTATGTGGTGTTTATTGGGGATACCCTATTTCCTTTAAGCTTTTTTTCACATTGAAATTTTCCCAAAATCTTTTTTTTTTTCTTTTTTTTTTTTTTTAACTAGGAAAGCCTATAGATATTGTCAGATAAGGTTCTTTAGGTAAATTTGATCTCTTTTATTAGATCAACTAAATATTTACAATCTGTTCCCCAGTTTCTGATTCTGGAAAATGTTCACAGACCCTCTTGAATTAGGGACTAAAAAGCCAATCTACCTCATACTTTCTGGGTAATGAAACATGGCTTTATAACATTAACAACAAAAAGATTCTTAAATATTTCCAACGTATCTGTTTAACTTTTGTGGTGGTTAATGTTCATTTTCAGACCTCTTGTATTAGGAGAAGTATGGCTAAACATGTTGGGTGGGTGGTATGCATTTCTATTTTCATAGCACTGCCAGTTCAGTAATTGTTTTCACATCACATGTTTAGTTTTATGAATTGAATATTTCTAGCACCTAGAATGGCTGTCATTTTAGTCGCAGGCTTGGAAAAACTTTTCTTCATTCTGAAACTTTCTGTCTAATGCAGAGCATAGCTTGTGCATGTCTGTTTTCAGTATTGAAAGTATCCAGGGATGCACCATGGTTTAAATTGAAACAGGTCACCATCTCTGCCACAGAGGTCATGGAAATATTTTTATTATAAGGAAATTCTTCTCCTTTTAATATCTTCAGCTTTTTTACAATGTTTGGTTTTGGAAAAAAAATATATATTTTTTTATTTGTTCAAAGGACAAACTGTATTTTCTGGTAGATGCTACCAAACTCTTCTGTAAGATCTTGGGGTGCGTTAGAGAAGCTACTTGTTGGCCTTGTCCTTTTCTATTTTCTCCCCTTTAGCTAGCCGAAGAGTCCGGTGGGAGATCAGTTGCAGTCTGGTCCTTCTTTCTATAGCAGCAAGCCCTACTGTAATATTCATAAAGCCAACTCCAACTAATCCAGCCTCCAAGAAATACTTTGTCTAGTTTATTATTAATTATTTAGATACTGCTCAGCATGTGCTACGCAGTTTCCTAGCACAGAGGAAGAGCGTCTTTAGCCCTGAAGTATCTATAATCTAAGGAAATAAAAACAGGGTAGAAGATAGGTAGGGATAGTTGCCATAAAGTGATGTCTGAGTACCACAGTGTCTGAATTCTTTTCTGTTGCACAGTTATCTGATTAAATGATGATGCAGTCCAGATAAAATGAATAAGGGGCAAAACTGCAGTATTTTTTCAGAAAGTGCAGTGAAACTTAACAAATATGCTTATAACCATATATAGAAGTTAAGTGATACTAATATGCATTTGATCGAGGAAAGAAAAAATATGGCCAAGTGGTCCATTCTGATTTGAATGTCTAAACTCTAGTAATTGTGTTCTGATTTTAATTTTTTACAAAATTTTTCACTAAAAGTACATAATTAAGTATTAATATTGACTTTTTGAAAAAGGCTTAAGTGTGACTGTTTTATGTCCATCAGTTGGTAGGATTACTTGCTTATGACTGCACCTGTAACACGTGAACGATCAAATTATTAAATCTAATACTATAGCTCTAGCATGATAAACTATATTATAATCTTTTGTAGTTATGCTTGGGCATTAAACATTGTTTCATAGGTTACTAATAAAAGTATAGCCTTTTAATTTTAGATGCAACACTGCCACCTTGTGGACTGTTGTGAATATGGCAAAAAATCAGTTTTATTCTGCAAGTTAATTAGTCTCTTCACAGAATAGACTTTTCAAATTGAGAAATACTAAATAGATTAAAAAATTAATCAGACAAGAAAATATGTTAAAAGGCACAGTTGTAAAAATGTAGTATAAGTAAAATATTACATGGACTATCTTACATTCCATGTACACTTAGTCTTCAGTGCCATTTCTATTAAATATGTATTGTATGTTTTATTTAAATAGGAATGGCACTGAATGCTGAATGTGCACAGAACATAGGATCATCCATGTACTATTTTAGTTATACTACACTTTTACAACTTTGTTGTTTAAAAAGCAATTAAAATACCCCTCCTCCTTTAGTCTTACAAATGATCTATTCTTTTTTTTTTTCCAGTTATAATAGTCTGTATTGTACCTGTATTTATCTCTTTCTTTACTAACACTACATTATCAGTGGTAGATTTTTATATTTAAGCAATTTATTAATGTAAGAAATATATTATTCCCATGAATATACTTTGTAACTAGCTGAAACTATTCTTTCATGTGTCACTTTTCTTGCAAGCTGCTTTTTCACCTCATTCTTAATATAAATAGTAATTTCCTTTGCCTGTGTTTTTTCCCCTTCTGCAAGCACGCCTTTCATATTATGATTGAGGTAAGATGCATTGATGTTTGTTCATGGTTGTTGAACTATTTGTGGACATGCAATCCATTTCTTATTGTTCCTTTGATAAGAGTTAAGTTTTTGCAGTATTTTGTAGAAGCAGTCAGTAAGCATGCTTGGATCAAAATATTAAATTATTTTTATGTTTATAGTACTCTTAAAGACTCACTGAAATCTCTCATGCTGTGGAGTTGGATGGCCATGGAGTTTGGTAATTTCACATCTAGGTCATTGGTTTGAACGTGGCTTTGGTCACTGGAGGGACTCCATGTTACCATTTGAAACTTCAGTGGCTTAATTGAAAGAAACAGATTACTTCATTCCATCAAAGGGTTGTTTTTTAAATAAAACGCACTTTGTCAGTAAATTATTTGAAGATTTTCTTTGCTAGGTGCACTTGCAACAAATACTGGATCAAACAAGCTTTGGGATCTCCCCGTGTTTTGCAGTCAGAAGTTAATTATGATTATTCTTTAGCAATCTCTTCTCTGCTTTTTGGGTATTCCTTGTCACCTATTTCCCTAAAGCAGTTCTTTAATGACCTAGTTCATTTCTGATGTGAAAGTGATAACTGGAGCCTGCCCTAAGTAGGCTGAAGGAACTGTTGTATTTTCTAAATCAGGCGGCCCTTTTTAGCAGATTAGACACCCATTTTAACTTTTTAAAGTTCCACAGCCTGAGACTTGTTAGACTTCACTTTGATCCTGATGGCTGTTCCCAGAATCAGCTAGGGGAAAAACATTTATGTAAGTTACCTGTCTTGATCTCTTCAACATTTATTCTTAATCTCCTGAGCTAGATTGGATGGTGTATGTAGCTGGCCTCGGAATTAAAAATCAGAACCAAGAGAAATAGGAACCAAAAATAGAGCAAAAGCTGAAATAAAAAACAAAACAAAACAAAAAATCAGAACAAAACTTCTGTATAGCCATGGTAATCTGTTTCAGTATTTAGATTCATACTAGTTCAGCTTTGTGACTTAACTGGATGACCAAAATCTAACTGAAGGCCAGTAAGTAACAGACCTACGTCTGTTTTTTATCAGATGATACATCAGCCCGTAGCAGAAGCTTTTGTTAATCAATCTCAGAGTTCGGTTATTAGACATTTCAGAACATAATGAGTGCTCAAGCTAAACACAAATTTTGGAAAGGTCGTTTCAAACTATTTGTGCTTGTGGCACACAGATGACTTGCGTAGAAGTAGGGATGGTTTGGAAATCTTCTGATTCAGTGTCTGTCTTAAAAATTCCAATTTGTTGAAAATGAAATTCTTTATAAAAACCCACTGATTTTTTTGAAGAAATTGTGTTTAGAAAATAATTGAAATAAAGTACTCTGCTGAAATATAATCTTTTTTCACTTTTTAAGAAATAGACTTTTTCCAAAAAAACCCACCCTTTTTTCTCAGTGTATGTTCTAAAAGGACAAATGATAAAGAAACTTCTTTAATTTTAGCAATATTAAAAGCAGTTTAGAACTTCGTAGGAAATTTTTGTTGCATTTTGAAAGGGAAATTTTGAAATTGCAGAAATTATCAGCTGCCTCTGTGTAAAAGTATTGCATGCACTTTATTGTGAAGGTGAACAAAAGTTTTTGACCAGTGTTTTGTTGTGGAGTACGTAGGCTGTGTGATTCTGTGATAGAAATAAATGTCACCGAAACTGGAGAACGTTATTTTCTGAAACTTTTTGGAGTTTGTAACATCATCATGTGATTGCATCAGCTGCTTGAGAGAGAGTCTCTCTAGTTCAGTGGTTTTCATCATCCTTTTTCTTTCAATGAATAGAGAAGTTTTGAACTTACTGTATGATAAACAGCAAATTCAGATAGTGCCTTTAAAAATACATTTAGATTTCAGAGAGGACAGGCTATTCAGTTGTCTAAAGCAGAGTCGAACATTAGTTTTATTTACCAGTTTGCCACAGAATTGTTCTTTGGGGCAAGTTATTAGGATCAAGACTTCAAAATCAGTGCCTGAAATTTTTTTCTTCGAGTCGACAGGAACCGTTGGGTGCTCAGTTCTCTTGAAAAGAAGGTTATTTATTTGCATATCATAGTATGAATTTGCAAGTAAATTGAAACATTCATTGTGAAGTTTTGCCTCTTGTTCTCTGCTGTACTTCTTGCATTAGTTAGATGAGGACAACCTCTTTACAGGGATTTGTAATGTTTTTAAAGAGCTCTGAAATTGGGTGCAAGACTGTATGACTGAAAATTATTCTTTTTGTGTAGTAGTGATATTTTTATCAGTTTTTTTTCTAATCAGCTTTTTTATGTAATTTAGTTTTATTTTAAGCATTCATTGTTTTCCTGTTTGTTGAAAGATTTTTAACATTATATGAAAAGTTAATGCAAGTGTCTTTATGATTTTGGTATGTTTTGAGTAGTTTTAATATTTTACAGGAATCTGTATTTCTTGAAAAATGTTGCCATTTTAGTAAACAGTTGCCATTGCTTATTGAGGAAGAAATTGTAATTCGTAAAGAGTTCTTTACTAGGTATTAAGTAAAGTAGGATTACAGAATAAAGTTTCTTTAGCTAATTAGAATAAACCTGCTGATACATGATGGTGGTTTTCTTTTTGAAGAATGAATTTGCTTAAAATAAAAAAGGATGCACTTTGACTTAGCAATGAGAAGCAAGATGAAATGAGAATAATTATCCTTCTAAGTGCTATAGAAAACAAATGAAAATGTGGTGGAGAGGGAACATTTATCATTGTTCTGATAATAGGGAATAAATTTTAAGATGTTAAATTTTTTTAACAATTTTAGTTTTAAAATCTAGTAAGCATTAAAAATGGTTATGTAAAACAACAAAAATGTTTGGTAAAACTAATTTGCCTGTTTTTTTTTCTTGCTTCTTTCCATAAAAAGATAATATGGCAGTATCCATTTGTGAAAT
Source organism: Crocodylus siamensis (assembly GCF_052110815.1). NCBI lineage: Eukaryota > Metazoa > Chordata > Crocodylia > Crocodylidae > Crocodylus > Crocodylus siamensis. The sequence goes on along the minus strand of NC_143398.1, from coordinate 221,909,165 downwards.
CAAAGTTTGTGTTTTACAAATGATTTTAAAATAGACTTAGTCTTCTATATTTTATTTTACTATCTATCTATTTATATTATTTTCTACCACTAATATACCATAATTTATATTATATTCCCCCATGCTATATTTTATTCCCCCATCTGTATCCTATCCAACAGATGAGTAGAAAAGGATTTAGTTATTCTACAGTCTCATTCATAAAACTTTGTTTTCAGTCAAAGGCATATGCTTACTATTAAGAATAACATGCTATATTTTAATTCAGAAAAGTAGCCTCTGTTGGAAGTGTTAGCATTTGTGTAACTCAGAGTAGGTTTTGATTTTTTTTATTTTGTTTTTGCAAAGATTCATGCAAGCAAGTCTAATGTTTTTGTTCACAATATGATAATCATATAAATACAAGCCAGCCTTAATGTTTATTGAAAAGAGAGATGAAACCCAACACTAAAGAAACTTGCCATTGCCCAGAGAATTGAAAATATACTACATTGTATAAGCTGTGCATAGAATTAATGCATATAATATAGTTTAAAATTTTTGGTATATGTAAATTAATTACATCTTTCTCAACATGAGAAATTGTCCTTATACCTTTCAGAGCTTCTGATAACATAGATCCTATATTATACATCCTTATAGTTGTACTTCATAACTTCTTTTATATTTGAGGACTGACTGGGATTTCCTCCTTCAACTGGAGATGTTATGGCATGGGGAAATTTTTCTTCTGTAGCTTTCCACCTTCCTTACCTATCTAGTAAGCAAGAGAAGTGGGAATGGTAGTCATCTGTGTAGAGTACAGCCACTAAGCCATGAAAGCTGTTGAAATTTTAGATGTTTAGCAAGAGATGCAAACCAGATCATGTGTATTTGTACGACACATGTAAAAATAGATTTTTCTTTTATGTTAAATGTGTTCAGTTCACGCTATCATGTATTAAAAGTAAAAAAAAAAATATTGATTTTCATTTTTCAGTGTTTGCTGTTCCTATTCTTTCACACCCATGAATGAATTTTTATGAGAATTGATGTAGTGTTGTTTGAATATTAATTCTGAGGATGTTCGACAGTTTGTTCCACTTCTGTGAGAGAGGGTCAGAATGAGATATCAAAGTCAGCCATATAGGATACCAAAGTTACATGTGTTTCTTTCCAGTGCTGTCATTATAGATTACTTATTTATATTTTTAATTCTGTGTACATATCTTCTTTCAGGACCCTGGGCCACCACCACCATCACCCTTAATGGGTCTGAAGCCCCTGCAGTTGCTAGAGGTCAAAGCTAGGGGAAGATTTGGTTGTGTCTGGAAAGCTCAGTTGCTAAATGAATATGTTGCTGTCAAAATATTCCCAATTCAGGTAAGTTGAGGTTCTTATCTTTTTACTTTGGAAAAAGCAAACTTTCTACGTATAGTAACAGAAACTCTTATTTCAACAAATTTTCAGTAAATATAAATATTTTAATACAGTCACCACACATAGGAAATGTTTGCAGCTGAAAAGCCGATGAGGCAAATTTTACTTCTATTGAACTAATGTAAGTGTAATTAAAAGAAAGAAATCATTCACCAGTATGCAATATGAAGGTTGTAGGCTGTAGAGTAGCAATAGTTCTAGTCCTACAGTACTTCTTTCCAAGTAATTCAAGTACTTGAATAGTTGCATTGGAATTCCTGTACATCCTTCTGTTGGGTTAAGTAGCGATTAGCTCGTGAGCTTTGACAAAATGTCCCTAAACAAAATCCCAGTTTTGTCCAAGTTAAATCATAGTCAGAATGAGTGTCAATGGTTAGATTATGCTACTACCCAGAAAGTCTCTGTAAAGTGGCTGCTTATTAGTTAGGCATATCTCAGTAAAGTGAAATATACTGCAGTAAAAGAAATGTTGAGTTCCCAGCTGCATTTACCAAGGCAGCTGTGACGGTTCTGGTTTAGAGTGGTTCAGCTGTTAAAATTTCATGTGTAGTGGAAGGATCTTAAACTGTGAGCATACTGAGCCACATTGACCTAAGTGTAGCAGAAATTAAGAACTTACTTTCATATCTGAGAAGAGAATTGTGCTTAGATTTTCTAATGGGCAAGCTAGAATTGGGTTGTGAATAAAACGCATCACTTTCTCATTTGTTAATCCCTGTTTTTAACTATTCATTCTGAAACTTTTAAAATCCAGATTGAAAAGTTTATTAATGGAACAATTTAGTTTCAGTGTCAGTAAAATATTCTGTTTGATAAGCATTTTTAACTGTTTATTAATCTGATGCATAGCTAAATATCATGCTAGTGGACAACAGGCAAACTCTTTGCTCAGCCGACAGTGCAGCAGCCCTGACTAAAAACTCCTTGTGTTGTTCCACACAGCATATCTAGGCAAACTGACACTTTAGTTTTTATTGTACTTTTAAGACTGAAACAAATCTCTACTGGAGAAAATCAGTTTTTGTGATTTTTTTAAATCAGACCTCTAAAAGAAATTAAACCTTCTTCGTATTTTTCTTGTTCGGCTAAAAATATATAGTATCTTACTTTACTTTAATGCAGTGTCTTTTAAAAGAAGATGAACTGTCAGTTTAGTATTAGTATTCAGTATGTACCTTTTAGGAATTGTTAGAAATGTAAAGGTAATGTGCCAAAAGAGATTTCAATCTTCTACTGCAGAAGGTCAGTTAATTTTGCACAGTGAGTTACAGAAGTAAACTTCTGATATGTAGAAGAAATTACTTTTGGTCAGGATCATCAGAGTGTTAATTTAATATTTGTATTTGATTAAGGACAAACAGTCATGGCAAAATGAATATGAAATTTACAGTTTGCCTGGTATGAAGCATGAGAATATTTTGCAATTTATTGGTGCAGAGAAACGAGGCACCAGCATTGATGTAGATCTTTGGTTAATTACAGCATTTCATGAAAAGGTACGTTTTAGTTTTTTACAATAATATTCCTTTTTTTTATCTATTGGTTTTATTATAATGTTTCTGTAGCCTATGAACAACTTTGTCAATTTGAACTTGAGCTAATTAACAAAATTAAATAAAGGTAGTTTCAGTCATCCTAACCCTTGTGGCAGTTTTTGTGACTTCAGAGGCAGTGTCCAGCTTTACCTGGAGACCTCAGGGAGCTACAGCCCCACCACTTCTGCAGCTAGGAGCCTGGCCAGCAGCTGGAGTGTGGTTCTGGCCGGCCAGGCTCTGGTTTTGGGCTGCGTGTGCTGCCGCAACATGCACCACTCTGCTTTTCTTTGGTATAGGTTTTTCTTGACCCCGGGGTCAACCCCCTATCCCACAGTGCTGCAGGATAGCAGTGTGGGGCACACATACATGTGTGGTATGTGGTGTCGCATTCGGGTCTGTGGCCACATACCACTTATCCACCAACGTCTGAATGTGGCCAGAGTTGGTCAGTAAAGTGATTATTATTCTAGCTTTGTCAAACAGGCCAGAAACTAACTTTACTGGCTGACTCAGGCCGCATTCAGACAGGCACAGATGAGCAGTACGTGGTGCCACAGACCCATCTGCAGTACCACAGCCCACACATGTAGGCGTGCCCCACCTAAAACTAAAAGAGATTACTGTATGTTACTCTATATATTGTGAAGTTACTGTGGAAAACAGGAAAAATAAGTTATTGCAACTTTTTGATCTTAGTTTGGGCATTTTGAAGGAAGCAAATCTTCAACATTTTAACCAATACCCCTCAGTTGTATTGAGTCTCAGGGATGTTTTTTTTGCCGCTACAGGCCATTGATTCTCTTGCAGATAAAAATACGTACAATAATAAACTTTTCAAGAGCATAGTAAGGGCAAGATCTGGCCTGTGGAGCGATTTGATTTGGTCTACAGACATGGGACTGTGACAGCAGTCATTCCCTGGTGTCACAGGGAAAAGTCGCAGCAGCAGTTGGGTCTAGTGCCTGCCACTTCCCTGTCTGTGACCCATATTGGGTCAAGCTAACTTTCAGCTTTAAATGTTGCCAATTGCTAGTTAACAGCACTTACTAGTACAGATTCTGCCCAGACTAAATTTCTATTTGGTATTTTCTCTTTTTAACATTTTTTCAATGTTCATTTTTCTGCAAAATCATTTTATGAATTTTTCCTATTCCTGCATGTTTGCAATACATAGCTGAATTAAGAAAAAGAAAATGTGGCTATCACCGTTATGCCTTAATGCTTCTTTCAGCAGTTTCCTCTCTCCCTATCCTTTCCTTGCTTTCCTTGTTCTTGGCATTTGAATAACTCTTTGTTCAGTACCCCTGCTCTCTGCAAGTCCACTTACAGATTCTGTCTGACAAAATCGGCTGTTGCCTACGAACATGTATGTCTTTTGGAAAGTGTTTAGTATCTCTGGTGCCATTCTGCCCTGCCTTTTGCTGTAATTCCTTTCAGAAATTGTATTGGAGATGAACCCATGAAGTTCCTTTTGATTCTTTTTTGTGTGCCCAGAACATATATCTGATACTCTGTTGAAAGCAAAAAAATTTGCAGCGTTTTTATGCAATGGTAATTTTTATTGTGTGGGGTTTTTTGGGGTTTTTTTTAATGATCTATTTTGACTGGCTATTTAAAGTTTGGTTTTTTTTTAAGTATCTACCATAAATTATTTTTCTAAACACCTGTGGGTGCTAAGTGGGTGCATCTACGCAAGTTATGAATGCAGCTCAAACTGGAGCGTCTTCATCTGCGTCCAGGATCGCAGCAGTCTGGGGTGGAGCAGCGGAGGGGCTGGCTGGGGCACGAGAGTGCTGAAACTGCGGAGCTCTGCGACTGACCTCCCCCCCGCCAGCCTGCTGCCTCAAACTGCTACAGCCCCATTCGCCATCCACACTTTGCATTCCTGTGAAGTAAATTACTTTGCCATAAGTATCTTGTGGTGAAGTTAATTTACTGAGCCCCAGTACTGGTGCACGTGTAGACAGTGATGCTTTATTGAGGAGCTAATTAGCTAACTGCAGTGAAGTGCACGTGTAGATGTACCCACTATGTAATTATGTATGCTCTTCCTGAAACGTGTTGGTCTTAACCTCTCTCCTAATTATAAATTGTCTGGAATAGTTTATGGGCAGATCAGAATAAGTTTTACTTTTTAAATAATTTTCTCCCCTCTGCTTTACAGGGTTCATTAACTGACTTTCTCAAGGCTAACTTAGTTTCTTGGAATGAACTGTGTCATATTGCTCAAACTATGGCTAGAGGTTTGGCTTATCTCCATGAGGATATACCAGGTCTAAAAGATGGACATAAACCTGCCATATCTCATAGGTATTTATAGTTCAGCTGTTGTTGCATTAAGTTTGTATTAAGCTTAAGCTAGAGGTCTCATATAGACACCTTACTCTAATAGTTTATTGGATAAAAATACTAAAATGAGATTATTAATAAACAAATAAAATGCAGCTTTGCATGTATGAGGAAAATCTGTTTTTACATTTTTAATATTAAAATACAGCTTTAAAATGTCAGATTAATATGCATGATATTTTGTGAATGTCTATAGCAGTAATTCTCAATTATGGTACCAGGAAAATCCTTATAAGGGTTTCTCAGGGTGCAACTCAATATTAGCACTGTTGGATATAAAACACTTGCGTGCTCACAAGATAAACCCAGCGATTTCAGAAAGGATCCATAGTCCCTAAAACATTCTGAATTGTTGTAGTCTGAGTTCTTTGCAACAAAAGATTTGTTCTGTTATTTTTCCAGTCAAAAACCCAAGTAAAATTTAAGATGCAGCATTTTCCAAAGGCTGCCTTCAGTCCAGCAAAGCTGAGAACCACTGGTTTATAGGCCAATAAAGGGCATGTGTAGGTGCTAAAAGCAGATGTCTCAGTGCGTGATCAGATCTCTATTCCATTTGAATTTGCTTTAGTATCTACTTGGATCACACAGACACCCTCCCACCCCCCAAAAAAGTAGCTAGGCTTCTTTCTGTACCAGAGAAATTCAGTATGAGTTTTGTTGTTTGACACACTTGCACTCCTCACTTGCTGACCTTGCATGGAGTCTTTTTTTGATGTCACTGCAACTGCTTTCATAGAATCCTAGAAAATGAGGGTTGGAAGGGACCTCAGGAGGTCATCTAGTTCAACCCCAGCTCAAAGCAGGACCATCCCCAAGTAGATCATCCCCACAAAAGCTTTGTTTACCCAGCTCCTGTTTGAAAACCTCCAAGGATGGAGCTTTCACCATCTCTCTGGGTAACCTGTTCCAGTGTTTTACTGTCTTCCTAGTGAGAAAATTCTTCCTAGTATCTAACATAAACTTCCCTTGCTGAGATGGCTGCTCCTTGTTCTGTCATCTGCCACCACTGAGAACAGTCTATAGCTCCATCCCCTGCAAAGTTAGACAGTCACTTAAATTTTTTGTTGGGTTGAGAAATACTGGAGAAATTTTTTTGCTTTTCAAAAATGAAATCTATATTTAAATAGTTTCCATTTTGAAAAAGGAAGTACTAAGTGTCAAGTCTACTATGGTGGTGTTGAAAAACAGAAGAATAAGGAAGAGGTGGCTTACCGATAACATAGCTCAGTTTTGATGGGGAGAAATCTGGTTTTTAATCTTCCATGGTTTTTAATCATTCCTGAAAAAAAAAAATGAAAATATACTTGAAGGTAGTGGGGGAGGTTTTACTCCCACATGCACAAACTTCAGTCTCATTTAGTCACTAATTTGTTTACTAGTTTAATAAAGTCTTGCCTTTATAAAATTAAGCAGTTTAGTTTACTGACTTGTATTTTCCATTTTAATGTAAACAAATTCAGCTCATGATAAGTACTCATATCCAAAACTACCTTAATAGCACAATCCCAACACTATCCCCATAGAACATATTTCACTGTCTTTGAAGTGTGTGCAGTTTAAAAATCAGTTATAATTTAGAAAATGACTACTGATTACATCATTTTGTGTTCTGCTTATTCTGTCATATGTGGAGACCATTTTTACTTTTTAGACTGAAAGACAAGAAATTGAACGTTAGGACTTATACTGTATTTAGCTCAATTTATACCACTTAAATATATTAAAACAGCATGAATTAAGGATGCGTGGCTGTATTTTGTATCTTTTAGCTTTTGTTGTCACTCCTTTGATGCTGTTTAAATATACTTTTAAACCATGAATTTCAGAGTGTTTTTAGAGTATGAGTCTAATAAAGTCCTTTGTTTTGTTAACTTTTTTCTCAAAACTTTTTGATGTTGGATTGAGTAATCTTTCTCTTTTTTTCTCTCTCTCCCCCCTCTTCCCTTAATTTAAAAGGGACATCAAAAGCAAAAATGTTCTTTTGAAAAATAATCTTACAGCTTGCATTGCTGATTTCGGTCTAGCTTTAAAGTTTGAGGCTGGAAAGTCCGCAGGTGACACGCATGGACAGGTAAGGATCTAGACGAGACTGATTTTACACACAATAAAATAATTACTCAGCATAAATGTGTTTTTATGTATGCCTTTATTTGTGAGAACCCACATAATCCATTTTATTTGTGACTTGTGAGAGAGAGCATTTTTTGCTCATGTCCTAAAGGCTAAATACAGTGTATTTCATTTCATAATGACCAACACCAGACATACAGTTCTCTGGAACAAATTACTCGGAAAAGTTAAAGAATTGTGATTCTTTCCAGGCGATGAGTGCTCTTAACTTCATGTTGTTTAGATTAGTTAGATCACTGGGAGCCAATCTTTTTGGCAGGTGTGCCACAAATTAGGGTCCCCCCACTTCGTGTGCCACTCTGATCCCCTTCCTCTGCTCAATCTGCTGTTCTGCTTTCTGTTCCCTGCCTGATCATCCCTGCTCTGCTTCCTGATTTATTCTGTGTGCTCCCTACCCAATTTGCTGCTTTGTATTCTGCTTCCTGCCTTATCTGCTGCTGTGCTGCTCATCCCCTCCCCCAGTGTGCTGAGTGATACACACAGGTTGTCCATGCCATCTGTGGCACCTGTACTGAAGGTCTGCCATGCTTTAGATAGATAACTAAAAGTAGTTTTACTTTTCCATAACTTTTCTGAGAGTGTTCTGAAATGAATAGTCCTGTTATCAGCAGCCTGTTTCTAAGCTCCTGACATAAATTTTTCTGCAAACTTCATCAATCATTTACTCGCAGTAAAAAGGACCTTTATATTTAAATACAGCATAGTTTTTAAGTTACAAGTTATATTAAAGGAGAAATGGCCTTTCAGTAATTAAATATTGCTTGGCTTTAGGCACATATTAACAGGTTATTCCTGAAGTACAAAATCCAGATTTACACTGTGAGGCCCATACTAGGTATTAGAGCTACATATGCAAAATAGTAAAGACTTAAGTATGGCTTTGAGACTGGTACTGAGGTCCTGATCCAGCTCAGGGTCAGTCCATAGGTATAATCTAATGCACTAGGTGTCACTGTACTCCATGTGATCTGGCCCACAGGCCATGGGGCTCCCCATAGCTCTAGAAATTTGGGAGCAGGAGCGTGGTGGCAGTATTAATTGCCATGGCTCTGGGAGCAGTTAACACTACTGCTGCTCCTCTGCCACCAAATCCCTGGACCCATGGTGAGCTCCACGGGCTAGAGCTTGAGCACCCCTGAACTACAGGGATAGCTGAGGCCATGCAGCATCTTGCTAGATTGTGTCTTCAGTGAGGGACATCTGTGATTTAAGTTTGAAACAATATTTTCCTTGTCCAAACAGATTGATCCTGCCTCAGGCAGGGGGTTGGACTAGAGACCTCTGGTGGTCCCTTCCAGTCCTAGTTTTCTATGATTCAGTTTTTGGTCTAAAAGAAATGAGAGTTACTTCAATAACTCTCTTTTTTCTTTTTTTTTTAAGGTTGGCACACGGCGGTATATGGCTCCTGAGGTATTAGAAGGTGCTATAAACTTCCAAAGGGATGCTTTTTTGAGAATAGATATGTATGCCATGGGACTAGTCCTTTGGGAATTGGCATCACGATGTACTGCATCAGATGGTAAGCCAAATGTGTGATTTCAAAACGAGTATAACTTGAACCTTTATACGCATTAAAGCAGTAAATTGGCAGTTTTTAATCTGTGCGTTCATGTATGTCCCTAAAACAGTTGTTCTCAACCTTTTTAGACTCTCAGCACCCCTAGGAAAATACTAGCTCTTAGCTTTCACTCATTTCTTGACTATGGAAAAATACAAGAACAATTCTGTTGCAAAGACCTCAGACCACAACAAGTCAGAATGTTTTTGATACCCTGGATTCCTGTCTGAAATTTCTGAATTTATCTTAAGAAGCATGTGTAGGTGTTTGCATACCTAACAGTGCTAATATTGTGTGGGACACTGATACCCATAAAAGGATCTCTTGGGCAATGGCTGAGAATCTCACTGCCCTAGAGGGCGCCGTGTCTTTCTTCTGGGGAAAAAAAGACAATATGGTATCTGACAAAACTGCAATTATACTCTGAAGCTTTAATCAAAGCTAGGGTGTTGCAAGCAAGATTAGGCAAAACATTTTCAGCCTAATTTTTTTGAAAATGCACATTTGTCAAAATGAATTTTGTGGGAAAAGAACAAAATGTCTTGATAATTTCTCACGACACTTTTAAATAAAAACCTGTTTCTTTGTTTGCTTTGCAGTTTAAATTAATTATAGTGTTAAAATAATTAAGAACTAAATTAAATGTTATTATCCTGAACTTTTAATTTTTGGTTCAGTTATTATCCTGAACTTTTAATTTTTGGCTTGCAGGGATTTTTTTTTTCTGTTTTCATTATTTGTTTTGTTTTTTCAGTGGAGATGTTATATCTTGAGTTGTACTAGGAACATATTTTGACATCCCAAGTTTTTGTGAGAAAAGGCGGCTTAATATGTGCCCTTCTGTATTATGCCTTTATTAAAGAGTGAACTCCTTTTCTCCTAGTGCTGCTTCCCAGGGGATTTTCTTTACTAAGGGCTAGACCCTGTTCCCCCTGTTGGATGTTTGAGTGGAATTAGATGCCCAAGCTCAATTCTATTCCACCCTGTTGAAGCCCTAAAAATTCAGTGAAGAATCTACTTTTGTAATGCACTGTCATTGTATCCCTTCCACTGTTGCCCATCTTTCCTAATAAACTCTATTTCATGAATATTTTAATCAGGTTCTGACTTCAAATTCTCAAATAGTTTCTCTCTTGATCAGAATTAAAGCAAGAAGATCCTGTCCTTCTTATGAGTCAAAAAGTTTCCCCTAGTTCATTCCACAATTTTTGGACAGGCTATCTTTTTTTTCTGTATTCTTGTTCCAACAGATATGTCTAGATCAGTAGTCTGCTGTCATCGTCAAGTCACGTACTGTGGTCGATTCTGTTAATTAATCAAGACCCCTCATTGTTGGTTTTGTGGTCTACAGTTAAATCCCTATTATGATATTACACTTATTCTTCATTCCCTTATCTTTATTGCTCACTGCTCTCCATCCCTTCTTTTTGGAGTCCTCAGCTAGAGCCGGCTTCAGATTATGAGAGAACATAGGTAGGGTTACAAAGACCCTAACATGTATGCCTTCGTATAGGAGCATACAGAGGCTCAGAGTATATGAGCTATCTTTGTGGGCACTAAGCAAAGGAATCTTATCTTGTATACATGAAGCACATGGGCATGTGGGAGCTAAAGAATTGTGATTATTGGAAGTAATCGTTTAATTCTGTAGCTTCTCAACTCAAGTTTCTGTCTCACAACACTGAGCCACTTAGTTTCAGGATGAGCTTTTCCTGGCAACAGAAAATAAATTGCTAGGTAGTACACTGTCATACGTTAAATTAATGGCTACCAATTGTCAGAAAAACAAAACTGTTGTTATTTAACATAACACTTACTTTTTTTACAGGACCAGTGGATGAGTACATGTTGCCATTTGAAGAGGAAACTGGCCAGCATCCATCCCTTGAAGATATGCAAGAAGTGGTAGTTCATAAGAAGAAGAGGCCTATTTTAAGAGAGTGCTGGCAGAAACATGCTGTAAGTAATAAAGTCAGCAAGTTTTCAGAGTTTGTTGTGTTCTGATCTTTATGGACATTTTTCTTTACCTTCTGGATAGTATCTCTTGACGTTCGCTATAATAGTAAAAGCTAATAGATTTTATTTTTTAAAATACCAGCTCTCATGCTAAGGCCCTCCAAAGGTGCTTATGAACTTCATTGGTGGGTAAAGTGATATTAAACAGTTCTGGAACAGTAAAAGTTTGTGAATGTAAGAAAGAATTGAAAACAGTGTCACTTAATGGGCAGTGTTAAACAATGTTAACTATAGACCTAGCTCGTACATTTTAATATAATACATATAATATTACATTTTTCTTTAGGGAATGGCAATGCTTTGTGAAACGATAGAGGAATGTTGGGATCATGATGCAGAAGCCAGGTTGTCGGCTGGGTGCGTAGAAGAACGAATTATTCAGATGCAAAAACTAACTAATATTATAACAACAGAAGACATTGTGACTGTGGTCACCATGGTGACAAACGTTGACTTTCCTCCCAAAGAATCCAGTCTATGATTGTTGCACTGGTCATGTATCCGACCAACAGAACAGGACTCTGAACTGGAGCTGCTAACGCTATTGAGACTGCTGATATTATTATTATTTTCAGTGTGAAATGAGGAACAGTAAGTCTTTTTGGAATGTCATTGAGGAGTCTTTGTATTTTCAACCGTGGATCCATGAGACTTACTGCATTCCCTGCATATGCCTGAAGGACATGTGACTAAGAAGTGGTAAAATGTTATTAAGGAACGTAAATGAAGAATATGGACCTATCTTGGCTAATCAAGTGTTTTAAAAACTGACATCAGATTTCTTAATATCTGTCAGAAGAGACTAATTCCTTAAATGAACTACTGCTATTTTTTTTTAAATCAAACATTTCATTTCAGATTTAAAAAAGGGTAACATGTTTTTATTGCATTTGCTGTTGTTTATAAAAATGACTATTGTAATGCCAATATGACACAGCTTGTGAATGTTTAGTGTGCTGCTGTTCTCTGTACATAAACAAAAAGTAATCAAGTGGGATATAGCAAAGAGGCTTCCAAGTATTACTTTAACCTCCCTCAACAAGGTATACCTCAGTTCCAACTCTGCTAAATTATGAGATTGACAACACTAACAAAATTTGAATAATAAATTGATCCATGTTTTGTAAATGATGTATTACAAATTCACTGTGTTATTTAAAAAAAAAAAAGGGTAAGCTATGCTTCATGCCAACAGTAAATGGCCATTCCTAAAGCAGTGTTTTAGCCTTTTCTTGTGCTAGCTTGTTGTGTATAAAAAGCGCTGGTTTTGAAACAAAAAAACCCCTTTCTTCCTGTTTTTAGTTTAAAGTTTTTATCTTACCTCCAGTTCCCAAAATATTGCATACGTTTATTTAACTAAATACTATTTAGGTTTGCTGTGTCAGGATTATTTGAAAATTTAAGCATGACTTTTTTAATTTTGTGAGCTGTGACACTGGAAAGCTCTTAATTATTCTTTTTAAAGAAGGCTTGTTTTCCTATTTATGTATGTTAAGGTCTGCTTGGTGTACTTTTCTGTTTCACTCAACAGTATGCAGTGCAGTGCGTTCTGTATCACTGTTTCAAGATCACCTCAGGAAGCTTTATTACCCAGAATTCCTCACTCTGCTTTGAGATTTGCAACTTCATTACACTTAAGCTTGGTGCCATCTTGTCAGAGTAATATCTGATGTTTCTGATGCGTACAATCATGTCGAAAAGCATAGCCACAGATTTCAGATATAACTGTTTAAAATAATTCAGGGATAACTTAGTTATGGTTAACTTAAAATATGCAATGATTATTTAGAGGTAACTAATGCAAACTTAGGTAGCACAGTCTAGCAAAAAACAAAACCTAAAATTATTTTCACAACTGACTCCAACGTTATTTTAGGGTTTAGGAGGTCATGCCTTATTTTTAACATTAAAAAAAAAATTGATGGTAGGTAGGTGCCAAAGTGCTTTTCATACTTAATATTACACTACATTTATTTGATCCTTCACATCCTGTACAGTCCAAGATGAAGTTTTACTTTCTAAAACACTCTATAGAGTACTGAACCAACAACAGCCAGTATTATGCTATGAATTTTGTCAGGTGTGTTTCTTCTTGTTTTAAATCATACATTACATTTTTTTTTTTTTTAAGGAAGCTTTTAATGTCTCAATCAGGAGCTCATTGTGAATATTATCTTTAAACAGTTATTTATAAAACCACAGAATACTCTCAGTTCTACCTATATATGCACGTGACCTCTGGGAACAATAAAAGAAGTTAGGTATGAACAAGACCTAAGCAGACTAAGCAGGGAGGGGAAGGAGGGTAATGACAATGTTGTTCTTGTGTAACATACTACCCACTACTGTTTTGCTTGCTCTTTGTCACTATTAGGCTTAAGTTTTCACAGTAGCCAGAACCCTTGTTCTTTTCGGGTATTGGTACTGTTGGGTGCAACTTGCTCATTTTGTTTATTAAACAAACTACTTCTGCGCCCATTTTCTTGATTTGGACTTTCATTTTGCTTCCATTTTTGATGCAAGGATACAATATTTTAAACGCACAGCAAGATGTAATCATGGCTTAAGAGATCTGAACAAATACAGTCCATATTTTACAACAAACTTTGTACTCCTCTTCCAAGTTTAAACTCCTTCATTAGCAAAAGTAGAAGGAACAGCCTAAATGATGTAAGGGCCAGCTCAGTTATTCAGGATTCAATGCAAAAATAATGTCTTGTTAATGACCTCTGTCATATATGGATGGGCCTTGTATCATCCCTGCATGATCCTTCTTTAACTTCTGCTGATATGGGTCCTAGTAGCCAAGCTGTTTGGGAGCTCCTTTGGTGTTGCTAGTGCACTTCATGTTTGCAAGTGATGTAGGGAAGTCACGAAGCCTGTCATCAGACAAATTTAACGGGATAATATTTATCTTTATATTTTAAAACTCTGCTTTTAGAAATCCCCACAAGTTTGAATGTTGTACTTGTAGTTTTCTGATTTTTAACAACATAGTACAGTATCACTGTGAAAAGGGTGTTCATAGTAACAATGCTTTTATAATTGGTAAATAACTGAAATTTGGTGAGCTGTTCTGATACATAAGACGACTTCTGTTTTGCAGGGCATTTTAACATATGTATTTTTTTTTTTTTTTTACTTACAGTACAGTAAATGTAGAAGATGTGCAAGTTAACATAATGCTTGAGCCAGATTTATGAATGAGGACAGGAATAAATAAGATTTAAGCTGGTGAAAATATTTTGGCATTACTTACTAGCAGATGTAGTGACAGTTGTCACTTTACATACTTTATTCATACAGCATGTATGGTGGTGTATATGTACATGTGTGGTCAGCTCCAATGGTTCACCTTGTATTTTTGGCTTGTGAAGAAAAGCCAGTCCTATGGCTCTAACTTTCAACTGTTTTTGGCTTGCCTCTGTCTACTTAGATGATTGCTGTATAACTGCCACAGGACTGATGGATTAGCCAGTTTTTGGCTTTACTGAAAGTCCAAGCCCTGCATTATTTTTTACTTTGTTAGATGCTAGGAAATTTTTATATCACACAATGCATGACTACTCTTTGTACACTTATTACTACATGTACCTTAGCATTTCAGAGCAGAGACTGTGCCTCAATTGTTGGAGTTATTGAACTAGCACTGTCATTCATGGTGGTATTTTGGAAACTACAAATCAAGATTAAGAATCACTACTTTGTATCTTCTGTTTGAGACAGTGAAATCCATGTAAACGTGACTTTAAAATCCAATCTCGGTATGCCAACTAAAATGTAACCAGATAAACTAGTAATGAATTTCATGTTCATGCTAGGGTTCAACAGAATAAATTGCTAAGTATAGTTTACCACATGGGGTTATCAGTTTGACTGCTTTTTTTCCAGTTTCTCTTTTTAACCTTTTTAATGCATTTATCTTTATTAGGAACACTTGGTACAAAGTACAGAAAGCTATATAGTTTTATGGGCAAAATGATACAAGTAGCATCCTTGATGGAACATCATTTACCTCAGATATTCAACCAGCAGTACGGTTTGTTTGTTTTTTTGGGTTTTTTTGTGCAGTCTCGGTCCATATACTATTCGTTACCTCTCAAGATATTGGTAAGCAATTATTTTAGCTTTACTCTTTGTATCTGTCAGTGTTTTGGGCACAGGTGGTTGTACTACTGTCAAACTGTACTTGCTCTTTTTCTGCAAGTAACAAAAACAAACCCCCCTGCCCTGAATAAAAGTGATTGTTAAATATTGTACAAATAAAAGTGTATGCTCTTTCTGCCCCCACTGCCCCAAAAAGTTAAATAAAAATTAAGTGACTACTATGACTTGCATATGCCTTTTTTCAAATGTTCCTGTTTTCTCTAGGAGAGAGGAAATTAACATTGTTATTCCTTATATGATACTTCAGCATCAGATCTTGCTGTTTGAAGCAGGCGAGGAAGGGGAAAAACAATTGCCCCAACCTGCACTTGTATAAGATTTACGGCACTAAGATAGTGGTTGGGCAAAGGCAAATTTTTAACTTGTCCATCTCTTGCATTCCTCACACTGATGATAATTGCTCCTCTGGTATTACTTACCATCTTTTCCTGACAGTAAGAAACAAAGAAGATTCACTTCATAAACTCTAGGCTAGGCTCCTAGGTCTCTCAAGATTAACTGACACTCCCAGATAATAGTCAGCAACACCAAGGTAAAAATGCCGAAGGATCCTGGTTTCAATATTCTTTTTCCTTTGGATTTGCTTGGACAGTTCGCTTCTCACACCAGACTTCTTTCATCAGCCTTGCTGAAAATTACCAAAGGGTAAGTGTTTTGTGTGCCGCTGTACCCGTTCATCACCATCATGCATGTAAAACTCCAGTTTTATATGCAACTTTTTTCTGCTGTAGGGTATGTTTCTGATTTCTAGAAAAAAAGCATAATTTGCATGTCTATACCTTTTCCCCAGCTTCTTCTGATAAAAACTCTTCTGGTAGAAAATACTAACTCTTGGAAGAGGATTGATTGTTGGTATTTAGTTTTCCTCTTCTGTATTTAATCCCAAACCAATAAGCGAGTTTCCCCAACCTTAACAGACCACCAACCAATCCACCCACCTCCCCAGTCCTGACTTTCATTAAACTTTTGTGGAAGCTGGGATATACCAGCTTTTCTTTTACTGTTGGCTTATTCTCACTCCACTCTGAAAACACTGCAGAGCTGATTCTTAGTAGAAGTGGTGATGCGGTACTAATCAGGGGAAGGGCCGTTGAGAGTTGTATCTTATTTTCTGTGTGCATTGTTATCTGGAGCTTCTCAAGATACTACTTGGTCAAAAGTTCAAACTACAGAAAAAAATGAAATGGTTTAAATCCTGATTTTTAAATGGATGTGTAATTTTTATTAGAACTCAGCATTTCTAATAGATGCTAAAGTGATAATTGTGGTAATAGTTTGGTTCTTTCTGCCATTAGTAAACCAAACCCACACTGTCTTTTTAATCTCTTTATAATTGGTGTAAACCATTGATATTGATCTGTACAGTGGCTGAAGATTTGATGCAGAAAACAAACAAGATATTGTTTTCTAAATTGTTGGTGGACAAAGATGTGCAGTTTGGTCCAGCTACAAGCATATACACACATAAGTAATCGTATGTGTAAAATGGCCACCACTTTCTCTCAAAATTACATATGCTCACAGTTCCAATACCAGTTACCTCTGGGTCCACGTAATAGACTGTTTGCACCTAGTCATGGAATTCTTCCATTGAATGTCATCTTTTTTTTCCACATGGGTTTGGGCACTTGGAGGAGAACGCTACTGTTATTTCAAACATAGACCAACAGGACCTGTTAATTGCCAAATAGGTAAGCTATCAATCCGAGGTAAGGGAGATCTTGAAAATCTTCTTTTTCAGTTTAATTACTTTAATTCCCTTTTCCTCTATACTGAAGTCCTGCTATTCCAATGCAAGATGGTCATACATTAGAGGTCCAGCATTCATTCTCTTGCATTCTTCATCCCCAGTTGAATGCCTCTGGTAGTAAAATGTAGGCGATAAACTGAAAACTTACCACTGCTCTCTGAAAAGTCAAAGCCTTTCCACAAGGGTTGCCATGTTTAACTGATAGTGTTGTCATAGTTCTTACTTTCCTTTGTTAATAAAGCGGAAAAGAGTAACCATATACGTACTATGACAACTCCTGATTATTGAGATGAGGGAGAAGTAGCAATAACTTGACACAAACCAAATAACATGTTAATGTTAGATTTGGTTTAAAAGATTTTGGGGTCACACTAACCAAATTTGTATGGAAAACAGCTCTTTTTAAATAAACAGCCTTGACTTCAGAGAGAGACCACAATATTCTTCCAGTTCCTAAGCATTTTAATGGTAACTATATCTTTTTATCCAATCCAGTAACAAGTGAATAAGTAAATACAAAGTTACGATCTCAAGCAGTGATATTATCCTGTCAGAGATGAAAATGGAATGTCAGGTTCTTGCCTCATTACAAATGCAACAGCTCTCCATTAAAATACTGGGTTAGCTAATAAGGGCACAAGAGCAAGCTAACCCAATACAGTGAAAGAATGGGATGCACAAGAGAAGACCAAGTTGGCTAAACAGTGATTTCTTCAATGACCTGAAACTCCAAAAGGAAACCTATAAAATGTGGCAACTCGGTCATAGTGCTAGGGGAGAGTGTAAGAGTATTGCGTGGGCATATGGAGAATCAGGAAGGCCAGGGCACGATTTGACATGTAGCTGGCAAGGGACATAGAAGACAATAGAAAGGGGTTCTTTTGTGAGTTTTTGTCTCTTCCTATATAACTAGATGAGGCAGAGAAGTCTTATGGACTACAGCAAGCATCTGCCTGGCAGGAGCTGCCTCTACCTCTTCCCTCTGCAGTTGTAGATGCTTAGCCCAGAGCCAAGGAAGGCCTGGATTGACAACAGGTACCGCATGGCCAGCCAAACCAGAGCAAGCGAGGCCCCTGCCTGGCCCCAGACCTCTTAAGGCCTGTGGGCAGGAACTGCCTCGGTGTGCTGCTGAAGGGCAACATGCAAGGGGGCCTTTAGTGTTGCCTTTGGGAGGGTTTCCTGTTTCATCCACTCTTTAAATTGTACAGCGTGTTTCTTGGGTAGATAGGTTGGATGGGCTTTTGGGACAGCCACAGCCCTTCCCCCCAGTGTGAGATTGAGGGCCAGGCTTGTGGGGGTGTGCGGAGGGGTAGGGAGGAAAGGGGACTGAAGCAACTTAAGTGGGAAAGTAGGTGGTTAGAGTGCAGGTAACTTTCACCCAATGCCAAAGCTGATTGCATTGTAGGTATTTCTTTAAAGGCTATACTGTGGTGGTGGAGAACCTTTCCTTCTCTGCTGCCATTGCACCTGCAGTGAGTGTATCGTTGGGCAGAACTCTTTGGGTGGTGAATGTCCTGGTTAATCCAGTTGTGTCATGGAAACTGAGGTTTAACTTCACTGCAATGCATTTCCTACTTACTTTGCAGACAAAATCGCGTGTATCCAGCTGGGGACCACCACTTTTGTTGCAGTCCGAGTTTGGGGTTGAGTAAGCTGGGCCTTTTAAAATTGCTATTACCCACTGATGTAGAGGATTTGCTTGTGCGAGGGCGGGGAAGAAGGCAACAAAGTTATAAACTGGACTTGTGCTTATCCTAATTTGTAAAAACAAGCTGGGGAAGACATGTTCTTAAGCTAGCAATTATCTGGCCCTATCATTTGATGTTGACTCCCTAACCCAGTGGTTCTCAACCTCTTTAGACTCAAGGCATGCCACAGAAAATGCCAGTGTTTATTTTTTACTCTTTTTTTTTTTTTTTTTTTTTTACCTAAAGAGAAAATAGCCCTTCTGTTGTAATGGACCCAAAGTTACAACAGATTGGAATGTTTTTAACATTCTGAATTCCCATTTGAAATCTTTGGTTTTGTCTTGTGAATCATGTTTGCAGACCTAACAGTGCTAACACTGACAGTACCCGTGAAAGGATCTCAAGGTACCCTTGGTAGGGCAATAACTGGCTAGGGCAGGGATTCTCAATCTCCAACCTCCATTTTGTGGGGAAGGTCACTGAACCTTCTGGGTGGCTACCTAATAGTTCCAGGCATATCTGGATGCCACTGGTTTTCTGGACCCTTCCCAGTGTGGTTTTCATCCTTGATATAGCACAGAGACTACACTGTGGCCTTGGTCAGTGATTTTTGCCTGGAGATGAACAGGGGAAATTGTGCTCTGTTGATCTTATGCGATCTTTCAATGGCCTTTGATACAGTTGACCATGAAGTGCTAACGAAGTGTTTATGCGCCCTGGTGGGTGTTTGCAGAACAGCTCTAAACTGGTTCTGAGCTTTCCTAGTACAGAAGTCCAAAAAGGTGATGATGTGAAGGTGTTTGTCATCTCCTTAAGACCTCTTCTGTGAGGTCCCCCAGAGCTCCATCTGATCACACCTCTTATTCAATGTATGGTAGAACTGCGTGGGCATTTTGAGTGAGGCACCATCATCAGTATGTGGATGAAGCTTTTCATATTGGAATAGAAAAATAGGGCTGGAAGGGACTGCTAGAAGTCACCTAATCTAACCTCCTACTAGAGGTAGGATTACCCCTATCCAAACTATTTGGTACAAATGCATTGTCTAATCTAAAAGCAAAACTACACGATCAGTCCTGACACAATCATCTCTTCTGATCCAGTCTGTCCTTTCACAGTCTCTGGCTGTAGTTCAAGACTGGATGCAAATGAACTAACAGAAACTGAATCCAGGTAAGACGGAGATGATGGTAGCGCGTAGATCACTTGGTTTGGTGGGGATTGGGACACCTATAAATGAATAGGATGCAACCTTCCAGTGTCATGTAAGTTCACATTCTTGAGGTGCTCCTGCATCCACTGCTGCACCTGGATTTTTGACAGGCAGTCGTGCCTAGGAGGGCCTTTCACCAACACCCATCTGGTGAGAAAGCTGTAACCCTTTCTTTTAGATTTTAGAACTGAAAACTCTGCTTTCATAACTTCAAGGCTAGACTACTGTAATGCACTCTACCTAGGGCTGCCCTTGAAAATCTTCCAGAAAATGCAGGTGGTGTGAAGTGTGCTACCCACCTTCTGCCTTTGAGGAGTTGCCAGGAACACGTAACTCCACTCTTCTGGAGGCTGCCTTGGCTCCTAAATAAGTTTCTGGGTATAATTCAAGGTGCTAGTTTTGACCTATAGGGCCCTAAAGTCGGCCAAGTGCAACCTGCTGTAGGTACTATCCAGTCTGCGTGGTAAAAACAGAAGGGAGGGCAGTTTCTCTTCAACTCTGGAACTGCCAGAGCCTGAGCCAGGACACCTTTCAGAAGCACTGTCAGATCTTCCTATCTGAGCAGGGGTTAGCAAACAAATCTAGGCTGAGATGCTGCTTAGGATTTTTCAGCTTGGAAATGATATTCTAGTTTCCTTTTAAATGGTTCTGCTGTCTTGTCATCCTGTTTTACAAGGTACTTGGGCTTCTTACTGTATTGTACTATTCTTAACCTTTCCTGATCCTTTGTTGAGAGGGGAAGCATATAAATTGAATAAATAAAATATTAAATGCCTTTCTTATTTCAGTCTTCACAAATAATGCCAGCTAACAGATGAATGCAGTTGGCAGCAAAAAAGGGAAGGAGACAAACAGTGATGGAAAAACCAGTTTTGGGAGTACTTAGAGAAGCTAGATGCTTTCAGGGCTGCCTGGGAAAGCACCCTAGGTTACTGAAAGAATTGGCTGAAGTAATTTCAGAGCCACTGGCTACTATCTTTGAGAGCTCATGCAAGTCAGGTGAGATCAGGATGACTGGAAAAGAGTATATACAGTACCAATCTGCAAAAAGAGGAGGAACATGCAGGGAATTACAGACCAGTCAGCCTGACCTCAATACTTGAAAAATCATGGAGTAGGCAGTCAAGGAAACTTACTTTGAAGCACCTTGAGGAGGACAAGGTGATCAGGAGTAGCCAGTATGGGTTCACCAAAGGAAAATCATGCCTGACTAACTTGATTTTCTTCTTTGGTAAGGTGATGGGGTCTGGGGTTATGGGTAGAAAGCCATGAATTTGATATACCTTGACTTTTAACAAGGCTTTTGCACCGTCTCCTACAACATGCTTATTAACCAGCTAAAGAAATACAGACTAGATGAAAGTCAGGTGGATGTGTAACTTGGATCATCATAGTAATCAATGGCTATCAAGTGGGGTCCTCTGGGGTCAGTCCTGGGTCCTATTATTTTTTTAACATCTTCATTAATGATTTGGATGATGGGATTCACTTAGTGTTATCCACAAATTTGTTAGCTTTTAAGTTGGGTGGAACAGTGGATAAACTGGAAAAAGTCCAGCACTTGGGATGGAATAATTGCATGCACAAATACGGACTGGAAAATGACTAGCTAGGCTACAATGAGAGTGGACAGATGCTTGGCTGGGACGGTTTTTCAGGGATGATCTTGCCTCAGGCAGGGGGCTGGGCTAGATGACCTCATGCGGTCCCTTCCCGCCCTACGTTCAATCCTCTGCATTGGAACCACTGGGAGCATGAAACATTTGTACTCTCTGAAGCATGAAGGCAACAATACAACTTGTTTGCAAGTTGTTAAATGACCATACCTCCAACCATGTTCTGTTTTTTTTTTTTTTTTTTTTCCTGATTTCTTTGTTCTAATGGCTTCGTCAGGAATATTACGCTTACAAACTTAATTTATTTTCCTACTTGGTTTCAAGGAACTGCTTCCATTTTAGTTCTTGTTCTCAGTTGTACCGATCACTTCTTGGAGAAACAAGACAGTAAAAGGAACATGAAAGCATGCTTTCTCCTTTGTCCCCAGTTGAAAAGTGAAGTTATTGCAGGTTGTGGTCTATGGAAAAATTTGTTATTATTGAGTTAGCTCATACACTGATGAGGTTGACTGATATCCTAGCACTGATCTACCATTTAGGATATAATGAAAATATAGAGAAGCCTTATCAAACATGGGGTGATCTTTTTGCTTGGCCCTTCACAAAAAAGGTTAACAGTCACCAGATGCTTAAAGTTAAAATTAACAATTAGTAATGCAAGCCAGCTGAGGGAAAACACAGGTTGAAGGTTGTCTAGATCAATTAGATGTACTCAGGTTTTCAGTACCAGATGGATTCCCCCTAGGTAAGGTAGTCACTGAACTATTAACAATTACTTGTGACCTCCTGGAGACTCCCAGGTAAAATGCAGAAATAGCACCAGTCTTTTAAAAAGGCAAACCTCAGGAATTCAAGTCCAGTCACTTTACTTTCAATCTGTGAAGGTAACTGGGACAGATTATTAAATCAATTCATAAGCAAGTGGAGAAAGTGATAAATTGCTTATATGCATTTATCAAGAACAGATGACACGTATCCAATTTCCTTTAGACACTAACTAAATGGATTGGTAGGGGAGCAGTAAGTGGTGTATCTGGACTGTAATGAAGTTTATGGCTGTCCCATATCATGATCTAGATGCAGGTGCTGTAATGATGCACAACTGTGGCTGAAACCATAGTGTAGTTTATTGTCAAATTTGGAAGGACAATGGGGGTTCCTACCAGGGTCTGATGCAATTTTGTATTTCTTATTAATAACTATGATGGATTAGGCATAACAAACAATTTGAAGATGATAGTGTATGCACTTTGGAGGATAGGAATAGAATTCAAAATGTTAAGGTAGAGAACTTTTTGGAGTCAACCAGGCAAAATTAATAAAGAGCAAGAAGTACTGCATAGAGTGAAATTCAGTGAAAGTTGCGACCAACTAGCTCAGTCCCAATACTAGTCAAATGGCACAGTGAGTCAACCTGACGCTGTTGCAAAAGGCAGCAAATGTTTGGGGTTTGCAAGAAATTCTAGACTCACCTTGGGGTGACCCAGAGCTCTATGTGCTCTTTGGGCAATCCACAAAAACAAATGCACAAGATCCTCAAGATCACGCTCTTCTTAGGAAACCCAAAGGAAGCTAAGAGTTTACAGGGCTGCCTCCTCCAAGTGCCAGTTAGACTGAGACTTGCCAGAGTCATCCAAGAACAAGATTTGATTGAAGCCCTGAGGATGTGTGCAAGACACCACTGTTCAGCAATAACAAGGCTTTGGGAGTGCCTTCTCAGGTTTAATGTTCAGGAGCTACAATTTGGGAAAGAGGTAGGCTAGGAGTCCAGAGAACAGGAATGAGAGAAGGCTGAGAGACAGCACACAGGTATTTCAAATCTAAAGAGGGTGAGGGTGAATTGGTTTCCGTGTTACTGGGAGTAGGATAAGAAAGGAATTATCTTAATTTGCAGTACAAGCAGCTGTAACACCTGTTGGGGAAAAAATGTATTTAAGCACTGAAATGTTATGCAGACAGCTTACAAAACCAGTGTCACTGGTCATTATAGACTGTCAGACATGGCCCACATAACCTCTTGGGGGTGTCTTCCAGCCTTACATTTTTATAGACACAGGCAGATGAATAAGTTACTCTGAGGTAATTAGAGGCAGAGCTGTACATTGTCAGCTACTTCACAGTAACTGCCTATTCTTGACCTCTTGAAACCACTGTAGCTTACCGTCAGATCAAGCCTATACTGATAGGCACAGTGCTAGTTGCTGTTGAGTACCTGATATTCTGCCCTCCCTTACTTTGTGGGAAATTTGGCCATGTGCCTGTACCCTAGTACCTTCAGTCCAAAGTTATCGTTGAGATGGAATGAGAGAGAAGTAGTCAGGTATTATTACTAGTCCACCTCCTAAACTGGATCTTTTATAAGTAACTGCTCCCTTATTCCGTTAACATTTCATTTGTTAAAACAAAAAAAACACAGGAAATCAAAGGCAAAGATTGCTTGGCAGTATTACGAGCTTCAGGCTCTTTCCCAAACCTTTCTCTGAATGGATTGCTCACTGCGGTGACCCTCCATCTAGGAACAGCAAACGTTCCACAGGCCAAACTGGCTTTTCTTTTGAAGGCTGAACAACAGCTCTACTTTCAACAGCAAAAGACTGCTAATCGATCCATGTTCCAAGACAAAAATCTATCATAATTTTAGCATTTCCTTAAGAGTAGCAATGATGCTTCAATAAGGAACAAAAGGCATGCAAATATATTACAACATTGAAAAAAAAGGAAAAAGGCAGATAGGTATTCTTCCTGCATTGTTTCTCATCTGAAGATGTCCTCTGCCTAGAAAATTAAAGTCCAGAAGCATGCTAATATGATGAATGCATCATAAATACTGCTAGGTCATTTTGCTTCATGTACCTCTGAAAACATTATTTTCAAGTGGCTTTAAGAGATGATCAGTAATCTGATACTGAAGAAGTCTTCCATATATTGATTTGTAATTTAAAGGCCTGGTTTATTTATAGCATGCCAGCCTTAAAATTTAATAAACCTGCTACAGAAGGACTCTGTTCTCTTCATTTGACCAGACTATATTCTACTTTCTTCCTCACACTGTACATAGATGTGACTATAAATAGGTGTCTTTTCACTAGCAATACTTAAAATCTGGAAGAGCCATGTTGGTTGGAGGGTGGAGAGCAGTTGGCTGTTACTTGAATGGACAAATGAAGAGATTCTTTTCTGAAGTTTTGGCTTGTGCATCTCCCATCTGTAAGTATGGGCAGACATGCTATAAGGGGTTCTGATGTTTGCTTCTATAATGGTACACATCAAGTGGAGTGAAACCATTGTAGATCTAACCCTATTTCACTTAGTCTTAGAAGTGAGCTTAACTGCTGTAACGTTTGACAGAAATACACACCAGTACCAGTTGGAAGGTCTTATACCAGTATAACTGACTTCTGTCCTCAGCTTGCAGTATACATACTCTGCAAACCCTTGCAACTCATGCTGATTCCAAGTTGTGCCATGTGCAACAGTACCAACTTTAAAAAGCTTTCACTTTCACACAGGTTCAACTCGACAGTCTTTCCAAAATTAAAGAACCACACAAAAAATACTGCCATTTCAGGAGGCATTAGAAGTGAAATGCAGCACAGCTATTTTCTGGGTGTAATTCAAATTAGGGAAAAGGGCTATGGTCTGAGGGGACTTTACTCTTTAGTTCAGTTTAGTCAAGATACTTTCAGTTGTCAGCTGGAAAGAAAAAGAAAACCCATTCTTTCTTAGCCCCTCCATTACCTGGGATCCTTATCAAACTGTCCTTTTTTTTTTTTTTTGGAACACAAATATAGCAATAGCAAAAATACAAACTCTTAGCCATGGAAGCAAGGTTATCTAGGGTATATTTTTTGAACTACACTTTACCTTTATGTTAGATTTTTTTTAATGCTAACTTGGCTCAGCTCCAGCCTCTCTCAAATCTAAAATTACAGAATGCAACTACCGTCTAGCATCTGAACTCAACATTTATTTCTGGTCAATCTAACTAGAGGCCTTCAGAGTTTGTTTTTTTCTGAACTGTTTAGCATGGCATAACAACCCAACTACTTTTAACTTCTGAAAGTGATTTGTCATATTGACTTGACATTCTAGAGGAAATAATGTAGTGTTTTTGAGACAGCAAGTGTGAAAATAAGTTTCCATGAACCTCAGAGTCAAGTATACAGAACATTGAGAACTTGAATTTATTAAGCTTCAGAAAGTTCACAGCCAACTCAGTGATGATGTTGCCCACTGTTTAACATCAGTTGGGCAGTTTGGGTACACCTGCAAAGCATCCATGATTTGATTATTGTCCAACAAGAGTTTCATCAGTAGGTATTCTCGCTGGGCACGCACAGATGGTCCTTCTAGTGGTTTTATTAACTCTAGTTGTAGTAAATGTTCAAAAGCCTAAACACAAAAAAACCCAAGATGTACAAAGTGAGAATACAAGGAAAGTCAACATGTTCCAAACCACATTGTCCATTTTGAAAAGTCCATATATAGTTTTATTCCCAATGTCAAAGTCTGAAGTATAGCGTAAATTTTTTAATTGGTCACCTCACTCACAATGGAGAGAGGTGTTCATATCTCTCAAGCGTATTACTTATTAATATGGGGGGAGAAAGCAAAACCAGGACAGGTCAGGAAGTTATGTACACTGTTTTACCACTTCCAAAAGTTCATAAATCTAACCAGAGGGAGCAAGCCTTTAGATACCAAGATGCTTTTGAAAAAGAAAACCTACCAAAAGACCTATTAAATCAAAAGTACTTTTTCATAAGATGAGCAAGATGCATAGAGTTTAACTCAACTGTCAGACCTTCTTATGGAATTTTCACAGATTAAAAAACCAGCTCTAACTTGAACACCTCATTCAGTCTAAAGAACAAATTACGAAACTTGTGGAGTTAGGAATTTACTGGTGATTTCTGTTCAACTTTGAGGCAAAGTTGGAATGCTTTTCAAAAGACATAAGCTGTCTGTCTCTGGGAGCCATGCTACACATTCAAATTAAAGTTGGATGGAAACCAGCTCTAAAGTTGTTACACATGTTCAAGCACTAACTTTATAGCTGCAGAGTCACTTTTATGGTGTGATAATTACTTTGCACTTGTGGCCAGTCTCTTTTGCATTTGTGGCTGGTTTAAATTTAATGCATGATTAACCATTTAGTCACACATATGTAGCAGGGGCATGGTACTTGACCTTTGATGCTGTTAATTTTACGTTATGAAAAAGTAGAGATAAGACAAAGCTAAAGACCATCACCACCAGCCAGAGTATGATGTACCTTATTTAGTAAGATGAATGACAAGATACCAGAAGTTTAAGGGCCATTGTCTCATTACATTTTATTAATGCCTATATTAAAGGCGAGCACAAATTCTACCCTTTTGCACCTTTAGATCATTAAGGCCCTTGCTACATATACTACACAATTAACTGCAATAAATTTAGACCAGTCACAAGTGCAAAGTAATTATCACACACAAAAATGATTATCTAGCTTTAAAAAGACCTATAAAGTTGGCGTTTGAAAATGTGTAACAACTCTACAGTTGGTTTCTATCTAGCTTTAATTTGAACATGTAGCAGGGCCTTAAATGTTCATAGGATCATGGAAGTGACCTCACAAGGGTCATCTAATTCAGCCCCCTGCTCAAAGCAGGATTGTCCCCAACTCTCCAACCTGCTCTTGAAAGTTTCCAGGAATAGAGATTCCATAACTCCAGGTAGCCTGTCCCAGTGCTTGACCACCCCTAGCCAAAAGTTCCTCCTAATCTCCAGCCTAAATTACCTTTGCTGCAGCTTCAAGACACTGCTCATAGTTGTATCCCCTAGAGCCACAGAGAAAAGTCTATCTCCATCCTCTCTGTAATTGCCATTCTTGAATTCCCCTCAGTCTTCTCTTCTCTAGCCTAAATAAATCTAGCTCTTTCAGCCTTTCCTCATAAATCTTGCTTCCCAGGCCATGACCATTTTTATCACTCTGCATTGCTCTCTCCAAACTGGACACGGTATACTAAGGGAGGCCTCATCTGTGCTGAAAAATCACTTCCCTTGATTTGCAAGTGGCCTTCCTGCTGATATAGCTGGTTAGCTTAAATTTAATTCTGCATTCTCTGCCTTGTTACAATTACCAGCTAGTTACTGCAATTGAAAGTTAATACAGTTATAATCCAGAATAAGCATTTAGGACATGCATGTAGGGATGGTTTTATTTCCTTTCTACACAAGAGCAAGAAAGGTGCAGGCCATCCAAATAAAAATTGATTTGATGAGAGAATTTTCTGCTGTTCATCCCCTCACTTACACGGTATGCATCTTAGAAGTTTGACTTATTTATTCTGTTTTCTTCCTATCCCAGACAGCTGGGTTCCATAGTAGCCAGAGACTACAAAGACAGATTTAAAAGATGAAAGGATAAAAAACCACATGCAATTCTAAAATTTTCCCTCATGGTCTATCATGGACAGAAACACTGATATTTCATATATAAAAAGTGGACTTTTTTATCCCTTTGAAACTGGAAAATTTGTACTGACTGAAAAACTTCTTTTTTTTTTTCCAAGGAATGTTGTCATAAGCTTGAGTTTATTTATGGCTGCTTCTCAGTGGACTGGTTTAAGTGTGTCCATACTTGCAATCAGTTTGACCCCTCATGGAATTCAAAAGTCAGCACAGTACTGTCTGGATATGCTTTGAACTAATCCATTTTGCTACATTATGTAAAGATGAGCAAAGGGACCAGGAACTGGCTGAGAGGATAAAAAGCCAAAAGAGCACTAGTCCAGCCAGGAGGCCAAAAAGGGATATGCTGGCAGCACAACTGATTGTTGTGGGGTTCAGCTAAGACCCCCTCTTCTTAATTCTGTTTCATTCTGCAATGGGAAAGTCTGGAACCTGCTACTATAAGGCAGAAAGGAAACAATGGTCTACAGGGGCAGAAGCACAGTTCATGCTGCAAAATGCTTGATAAAACTGATTTGAATTCCTAAAGGTGTAAGAAGTCTGGATACCAATAGTTGGACATAGATTAGCACCAGAAGGAAGAATATTTCAACCTTCAACAGGACCACAACTTGTGACCTTAAGAGTCTGTGATGTACACATTCATTCTTAAACCCAATACTGATCCTGCACATCAGATACAAGTAATTCTTGGGACAAAAAGTCTTACTTCCTAAAAAAGGCAAGTTTCTAGGTGATATGTAGATATTTAAGTAGTCTTATTATTGTTACAAACCTGACATTTAATTCCTTCACTTTTCTATAGAAACAATTATTCTTGAATTCAGGCAATACCAAAATAATTCCTTAATTTAAAAAAAAAAAAAAAAAAAAAAAAAAAAAAAATCAGCAACAGGGATTGCACTTAGGTACTGCTAATTTTAAGACTACTACTTTCATTTCAATAAATTGCCTCCTGAGGTCCCTTCCAGCCCTAACTTTCTATGATAGTATGAAACTGTTAACCCAATACATTTAATCTTTTATATGGAAAAAATGGCACACATACAACATATGTGTGTTTATTATTTTATATAAGATAATATTATATAAGAGCGCATATATTATTAGGTGACAAGTACCCATTACATCCAGCAGAGGGCAGTACAGTACTATGCAATGTAAATGACTACAGGGACCAAAAAAGTAAGAATAGCAAAAGTTTGGTCATTACAACTTTTGGATCTTTTCATTCATTTGGTAACATTCGCTTGTTTTGTATTTGGGTTGTGTGAGGCTGCTAAGTATCAAAAGAACAGATGATGTGCTAGTACACACAGTTGAATGCTTACCTTGAATTGCAATATAGAATAGTTTACAAGAAACAGGTTACAAAGAGACTTTACCTTCATGACAACAGGTTTCTCAAAGTTGTACACAGAGTGTGCCTTCCTTTGTACAAACTTCTGAAATTCTGTTCCAAATAAAAAAAAATGTTTATTGTTAAAGACAACTGATTGTTGCAATTTTATTTAAAAAACCCAAACAAACACCCCCACACACTCACCGTTATAGACCATCTGAAAGTTAAAGGGTTCTCCTTCATAAACATCAGTTAGGTGTTTCATAGCTATAATTAAGCAGATTTCCAGCACAGACAAACCTACATGAAGAGGTGGAGAAAACAATAGTTCATGCATGTTAACATTAAAAATACAAGTATTTTATATACCATATTAAGATTATGCTTAAAAAAGCCCCATCAATGCAGAAGATTGCCAGTTCAGGATTTTTTATTTTTTTTTTTTAATTGTTACACACTTTGTTCTAAAGAACTTTTTCAGCAGAAGCGCAGCTAACAGGTACCTTCCACTGCAGGGTTTCCTTACAACAGTTACTGAATGAAGCACTTGCTGGCCATGCTCTTTAGCAACGCATTTTCCAGCAGAGGCTGAATAAGAGTTGTTTGAGACTGTTTTTATATTTTGGTTTAAATTAAATGTAGATAGCTAGCCTCATAAGACTCTTGGGGAAGTGAGAGGAGATTGCCAGTTTTTTTTTCCTTCTGGCATTAAGATCATCTGTATTTTATTTCAATATGTTAAAGATTTTTCCGCTCTCTGTGAGAGAGTCCTTTTGAAAAACCAAGACAAGTCAGGTGGCTATGCACACTGCTTTACCACTTCCAAAAGCTCATCAGTCTAAACAGAGATACCAAAATGCTTTTGAAAAGGAAAACCCACAAAAGCCATGGAACCTTAGAGTCATTAAGATGCTGACTCCTACTACAAGTTTGCCCCCTATATAAAATTAAAAATAATTTCTTTATCTTTACCCATTAAAATTAACTGCACTCACTCAAATGACATCATCAGGAATAACTACAGTTGTGCATATCTCATCCACCTTAGTTATCCAACTATCAGTGTGACACCAAACAGCAAAGTCCTCCCCTCCCAGAACTGTAGGTATCCATGATTCCCAACGGTGCTTTAAACTGCACTACAAAGTGAGGCAGGTCAGTGCAAGTAGCTCAAGTATGCTATCACTTCAGGAAGCTGAATTCTCCTGTATATGAAGTGAAACCTTATTTGCAAGAATCATTAAAATCAAACCTGATTGGAATAATCAAAGACCTGACCACAAAATAAATTTTGTCACTGTCCACAACACGCAAGTATTGGGGGGAAAAACTACTGATGTTGAACATTTGGAAGCATATTTAGATCCAAACTGCCCATACTTTGGAAACAAATTAGTGGAAGACACCCCACCCTCTTCAACTTAAAGGGGCAGAAATCAATTCCCATTCAGATTGTTTCTTTAACCAAGTGTACTGGTTGCTTCATCTGGATAAACACTCAACCAGCTTGTTCACTTAAGTCCCAGTCTTGTTTAGTCAAAGGATCTACCAGGTTGTCTAGTTCTGATGAGAACCTGAACTCAGAATCAATATGATGGCACTGCACCCCAAAACATCTACCTTAGTGGCCTCGAACACACTGAATACAAGGGTGATAAAACAGAACCTTGAAGACAACCAAAGGAGATGGCTCATCTGCCTGCAGGACTACCACCTACAACAGGGCTGTCCGACTGGTGGCCCCCAGGGGCTAAATTGTGGCCCCCAGGGGCTAAATTGTAGCCCCCAGGCTCCTACCTGGCTGCTGTTCCCCACACTGCTCCAGCTGCAGCAGCAGCCAGGGTCTCTAAGCTCCCCCTCTCTCCAGCTTCCCTGTCTTGCCCCTGCCCTAGGAGCAAGGCCATACATCACGGCACAGTTGGCAGTGGCAGAGAACCTCACAGCCCAGGATGCCCGAGTGGCATGGTGCAGCAGGGAAGCTAAAGGGGACTCAGGGCACCTGGGCCTGTAGTACAGTGGGGAGGTGCACGGAGCAGCAGCAGGGGAGGTGCGTGCAGTGCTGCAATGGGAATAGAATCATAGAATCAATGAGTGGGAAGGGACCTAGACAGATCATCTAGTCCGACCCCCTCCCATGGGCAGGAAGAAGCACTGGCGGTGGGAGGGGTCATAAGACCCCAGCCAGGTGCCTATCCAGCCTCTTCCTGAAGATTTCCAGGGAAGGTGAGAGCACTGCCTCTCTGGGAAGCCTATTCCAGGCTCTGGCCACCCTTACAGTGAAGTAGTTCTTCCTAATATCTAACCTAAACCTATCCTCCCTCAGCTTGTGGCCATTGTTCCTGGTGACTCCAAGGGGGGCCCTGGTGAACAGCCTTTTCCCGAATCCCTGCTGCTGGCCCCTGATAAGGTTGTAGGCAGCCACAAGATCCCCCCTCAGGCTCCTCTTGCGGAGATTGAAGGGATTCAGGTCCCTCAGCCTCTCCTCACAGGGCTGGCCACGGAGGCCCCCAACCTCTGGACCCTCTGCAGGTTCTCCACGTCCCTCTTGAAGTGCGGCGCCCAGAACTAGACACAGGACTCCAGCTGTGGCCTGACCAGCGCCGCATAGAGCGGGAGCAAGACCTCTCTGGACCTGTTAGTGACACCCCTGTTGATGTATGACAGGGTGCGGTTGGCTCTGCCTATTGCTTCAATCGCACTGGGGACTCATATTCATCCTGGAGTCAATCCTGACTCCAAGATCCCTCTCTGCCTCTGTTCTGCCAAGGGGTCAGCCCCTACCTATAACCATAATGCTGGTTCCCTCTCCCCAGGTGCAGCACTCTGCACTTGTCCTTGTTGAACCGCATCCTGTTCAGATCTGCCCATTTCTCTAACCTATCCAGGTCTGCCTGGATGCGGTCCCTGCCTGCTGGTGGATTCACTTTACCCCACAGTTTGGTGTCATCAGCAAACTTGAACAGGGTGCTCTCCACACCCTTGTCCAGGTCACTAATGAATATGTTGAACAGCACCAGCCCAAGGACCGAGCCCTGGCGGACTCCACTGCCCACAGCCTCCCAGGTCAACATCAACCCGTCCACCACCACTCTCTGGGTGCGCCCCTGGAGCCAGTTTGCCACCCATGTAACTGTGCATTCATCAATGCCGCAGTCCCTCAGCTTGCCCACCACAATTGGGTGGGACACTGTGTTGAAGGCCTTCTGGAAGTCCAAGATGATGACATCGACTTCCTCCTTCACATCTAAGCTCTTTGTTAGCTGGTCACAAAAAGAGACAAGGTTAGTCAGGCAGGATCAGCCTTGCATGAACCCATGTTGGTTACCCCTCAACACCACTTCCCCTGCAGGGCTCTCACAAACGTGGCCCCCGATAATATTTTCAAAGACCTTCCCCAGGATAGAAGTGAGGCTGACTGGCCTGTAGTTGCCAGGCTCTTCCTTCCTCCCCTTCTTGAAAATAAGGACCACATTGGCCCTTTCCCAGTCCTCAGGGACTTGGCCCGAGCACCAGGAGTCCTCAAACAGCCATGTCAATGGCTCCGCAATGACACCAGCCAATACCCTCAGCACACACGAATGAAGGTCATCCGGGCCTGCTGACTTGGAAACATCTAAGCCCTCCAGGTAGTCCTTAACTAGGTCCGAACTAACAGTTGGGGGACTCGCCTCCTTCCCGGGCCTCTCTACGCTATCACCCAAGAGCACCCCATTGTCAGCAGACAGGAACACAGAGGCAAAGAACTTGCTGAAGACTTCTGCCTTCTCTCGCACGTCCATCACCAACTGCCCTGCCCTGTCCCGTAGGGGTCCAATGTTACCCCGAGACTACTTCTTGCTACCTACATACTTGAAAAAGGACTTTTTGTTATCCTTAATCCCAGACGCTAATCTAAGCTCCAGTGCTGCTTTAGCCTTCCTCACCAAATCCCTACAAGCTCAGGTCAGGGAGGAGTACTCCTCCTTTGTCCCTGCCCCCTGCTTCTACCGCCAGTACGCTTTTTTCTTTGCCTTCAGTACTCAGGTGCACAATGCAACAGTGGGGAGGGCATGGAGCCAATGGCCCCCAGGCCACTTAGCCTGACTTACAATAAACAAAACAAGATTAATTACAGAGGGAGGAAAACAAAAACCCGTTCACTTCTTAGCCTTTGGCAGAAAAAGGTACATTTTTCATTTTTATACCTACAAAACTTGAGTTTCTTGTCCTCTAAATTCAGACATATTTCATTAGCTCTAAAATCCCACATAAATTTTTATAGTTGACATACAACAAGTGCAGAAAGCAAACAAAAATTCTAGTATGGAAGTAACCGACACCTATATTGATCAATCAAGATAAGCAGCCCTTCATTGCTTTGCTAGTAACAAAGACGACCTAAATACCTTAGGATCTAGTTCCAAATTCAAGATTTAGATAACTCAAACCCCCTGCCTCCTATAACTCCAGCAAATAAATGCGCCCAAAATAAGATGCCTAGTGCCTAAAACCCACTCAGATATTACTAGTGCTATAAACCAAAGCATCCGAGTGAAGCCTGTACCTTATTGGCACGGATCCCAGTTTCCCAGCCGAAGTGCCCAACCAGCTGGAAACCTCCCTGCTCCCTCAGCCAGTTTGGACACCCCCTGGCCAAGCACTCCGGCTTGGAGGGGGTGGGTTAAAGCTGGCCAGGAGCAGTGGGGGTTTGCAGCAGGCCAAGCATTCTAGCCAGGAGTGAGGCTACAAACCCTCTCCTAGCCAGAGTGCCTGGCTGGAGAGTACCCAAGCTGGCTGGGGGCTGAGGGAGCAGGGAGGTTTGCAGCTGGACAGGCACTCCAGTTTGCAGCC
This sequence comes from Crocodylus siamensis, assembly GCF_052110815.1. Lineage (NCBI taxonomy): Eukaryota > Metazoa > Chordata > Crocodylia > Crocodylidae > Crocodylus > Crocodylus siamensis. Next base: position 221,875,096 of record NC_143398.1, on the reverse strand, counting down.
AGCCAACCACTCCGGCCGCGAGTGAGGAGGCTGCAAACCCCCTCCAGGGTGGAGTGCCCAGCTGACTGCAAACCTCCCCACTCCCTCAGCCTCCATCCAGCTTCCCCTTCCAGCCTTGTCCTGAAACCCCCAAGCCCCACTTACCTCCAGCAAGAAGAGTGAGCCTGAAGCAGTCTCTAAGTGCAAGAGTTGGGTGGCCCACCCTTCCCCTCCAGGCAGGGTTGAGGGTTTCCCACCCCTTTTGCAAACAGCTCTTGTAGGCTGGAACTCTCCCAGCCTACAGAGCTCTTTGCAAAAGGGAAAAATCCGTGGATTTCTCTTCTAGAAGGGAAAATCCATGGTTTTCTCTGTTTTTCCGTGGGAAATGGAAAACCCAGATCCCTGCTGACAAAAAACTACATCTAGTGAGAGGGCATGTGCCCCCTGTAAATCCAGTAAGAGTGCTTTGAGAACAGAGAGGTTTTGTACAACACCTGGCCAGAAAAGGCAGCCACAGTAGTGAGGGCCCCTTTAATGCAACAACCTAGTAGTTGAATCTCTCATTCAGGGTATAGGAAATCTGGATTTGAATCTCCTCTCTACTTGAAACAACTAAAATGACTACAGTTTCTGTCCCACGTTGCCACTTAAGCCTGGGTGGGTGAGCCTGGAGCAGGCACAGGGTGCATGGGGTTGGAGCCGTGCAGCACAAATCCCTACTGGTACTGTGGGTCTGGGGCCAGCGGCAGTGGCATTTGGAAGGAACCGCTACCACCTGGGCTGCCTAGAAAGGGAGTCCAGCCACGAAGCCTCCCCAGCCCTACTGCATGCCAAGTGGGCATCAGGATGTGCCATAGGTGGGTGGTGTGGAGCAGGGACAGGGCAAGCTGGGTCATGACCGTGCCCAGGTTCCAGCTTATCCACTGTGACAGGGGGGTGAATCCGGAGCAGGCATGGGGCGGGCTAGGGCTGCATGCTCTTAGCGGTGTCAGGGAGGAGCCACAGTGCGTGGGCTCCAGGCTGTTATGGGTCAAGAAGGGTCCCCCATGTATACCCCATCATACCAACAAAGACTCCCCTGCAAACCCCACAACGATGCCCTCCCCCACATACGATCACACATCCCACATAACACCACACCCAGACACACCCTCCTCCCCCCACACATGCACTCTGCCCCACTCTGCTACACACATGCACCCACATACCCCCATGCACAGCCCTCTCCCCCTCCACGTACTTCATAGTCCCCCACACACACATCCCCACACTCCCCCACAAACCGAACCACCTACATCCAAAAGAAATACTTCTGAGTAGGGCTGAGTGAAATTTCAGCAGCCGTTTTGTTTTGGAGTCATTTGGGGCTGTTTCAGCGTCCAAAACACTGAATCTGAAATCAAAACGGAAGGCTCCGAAACAGCTCTGAAATAAAATCGGAAGGCTCCAAAACATTTCAGAAATGTTTTGGAGAATTTCAGAGTTTTGGAGCTGGGCTTGCAGGGAAACAAAAGCTAAGAAGAGGAAGGGGAAAGAGGGGGGAAGGACTGCTTTGACATTGACATCTAGCTCCTGGTTCAATTCCCCAGCTTCCTTATCACTTCCCCAGCTCTTCCTGGGGGACGCGGGCCCCTGATCTGTGCGTGGGGTTTCAGCAGGTTGCTACTGCAGGCTGGGGCCAGTGGCAGCTGCTCAGCGCAGCCCATGCTGAGCACCAGGGAAGACTGCAGTGCTGCCACTGGCCCCAGCCTGCAGTGGCAGCCTGCTGAAACCTGGCGCGCAGATGCGGGGGCCCACCTCCCCCGGGAAGAGCTGGGGAATCTAACTGGAGGCTGAGGGATCTCTTCCGTGTGACCTGGCTTCTGCAGGGAGCAGAGATTGGCGCCAGGGTCTCCTCTCCACTGCTGCCTGCCCTGTACAGCCCCACATCTCCACTTCCATGCGGGGCGGGCAGTGGAGGCGAGAAGACCCCTGGTGCAGATCTCTGCTCTCTGTGGAGCAGTGTCGCATGGCAGGGACCAGCAGGCTTGCTCACCACACTCTACACTGCTTCCCTGCCCCAGGACTCAGTGTGACAGGGATCCAGATCTGTGCAGGGGTCTGCTTACCTGCACAGAGGGCAGTGGTCCTTCCCCTCCCCCAGATGAGCCACGCATGGCCCCATCCTGCTCTCTGCTGGGGCTCCACCTGGCTGGGTAGGGCTGTGCAAAGCTTTCTTTGCAGCCCATTCGAAACAGATTTGGAGGAGAATCAGTGGAGCCGAATCTCCAAAACGGAGTTGGCTAAAATGAAACAGGACAGTGATCTCAAACACTGAAATGAACTGCTGTCCTCCGAAACAGCCAAATCCGACGCTGAATCAAAACACAGCCGTTTTGCACAGCCCTACTTCTGAGGGCAAGGGGAGGTACTTCTGGTGGCAAAGTTCAGGGGGTGAGGGCTGGGACTTCCAGTCCCAAGATGGTAACCAAGAGGCGGAGTACCTGTTAAGTGGTGGGTCTATCCTTGTGGCCCTCGACAGCTCACTAAAACTCGTTAAGCAGCCCTCCACCTGAAATAACTGCCCGCCCCATGCTACAGTGTTCCCTCACCCTCCATTGCAGCCTCTGCTTGCAGTCACCACCAAATCAGGAAGTCCAAACTCTCATTTGCCAAGCTTTCTGGGAGTGCATTTTTCAGTGGAGGCTGAATTAGGGGGGGTGAGAATCAAACACAGCCTTTTACACAGAGCAGAGATGGTAGAATGGGATTGATGGCCCATAGTAATATCTAGATAGAAAGCTGTAGCTCCTTTTAATAAAAGGTCAGTGACCCCTGGTATAAGGCACTCGCTGAAGAAGGAGGAAGTCCTGATTTCCACAACTACTTGTATAGTATTTTATCTACCTATATTATGTTCTGGCACCTAACTGTCCCTCTGCACTGAATGGGGAGGCCACTGCCTAGCTTAGGGCTATGGATTCTATCAGGTGCTGCAATATGCAGTATTGTGGCATCCAAGTTCTTCTGCAACTCTAGTTCTTGGGAACAAAACAGATATTCCCCCTTTTGTTCAGAACAGTGGTAGGACACTGCAAAGTAAAAATGCTTTTCCTTTACCTGTACTTGTGCTGGGAGAAAGAAAAGAACCTCACAAGTAATCAGTCTGGCACTTGCAGAGGACTCACATTCATTAGAAATATATACATACAGTATGAAGAGATGGTGGAATTTTTACCATGCACAATATTAGCTTTTGAATCCATTCCACACATCTTGCTTGCTTCCAAAAGGTCTGATGGAGTAATAAGGGGGTGAGAGACAGTTCTGCCACATAAAGAAAACATCTGAAAAGAAAGGAAAAAGGATTCTGCTATATAACTGATGATTTATTCTGTATTTGGACATTCATATTTGAAAGCATATGCGCTTAATACATTAGAGACATTCAGGAATAAAACTGGCATGTGTGTGTGCGCACATTTGCGCACACATGTATTAGAAACTGCACAGTACAAAAGGTTTACTGAAAAACTACTAGCTACTAGAGAAATAGTCTATCAATACAACTCATAAAACAGCCCAAGCTTCAATTATTAGTTCTGCTGACAAGACTATAGAGAAATCTTACATCTGGAAAACAGACAGCATACTGTAGTGCCTGGCCAAAATATAGATTCAAAAAACAAAATGACAATCAGACATTAGTGACTCAGAAAATGATTCAAAGCATTCTGAAAGGCTGTATCAAACTTCAATTGAGAACTGGCTTTTAAGCACTCCTAATAAATGAATGAGCTTCAGTTTGACATTCCAGGGACTAGTCTACTAAAAGTTATTTATGTGCAACATTTTAATGGGAGTCTTTTATGTAAAAGGTGCAATTCCTTCAATTAACTTACATAATGTAAAAAGTCAGCTGAGGCAAACTGTAATCAAAGCTCCCAAACACTACATGACTGTCATGCAAGATATAAAATTATATTTAATAGGGAGAACCCAGCTGAAACTGTTAGAAAACATTAACTTTGCAGTGGACACAACATCAAATAGCTCCGATTAAGTTGCAAGACCATTCAGTTGCCGATCACAGAAAATGAACTTCCAATGAAGTTTTAGCCCATGAGAATTGTAGTGTGTATAGAAATGTATTAGCTTCACACCAGATTGGCATGCTAGGGCATCACTCTTGATTCTGAATGACAGCTGATATACTGGACTTAAAAAGTTGAGGTTTTATACAAAAACTACAAATTAAATACTTAACATTTATATTCATATTTTATTATTTTTTACCATTTAGGCAATGCTATTCTTCAATAAAAGGAAATTAAAAAACTGATATAGAATTTAATTTTCTAAACCCTCATAATTTGGGGCATAAGGCAGCAAAACAGAAACTGTATGTTACTTCTTAAATGGGAAAAAATTGTTTGTGGCTTTCTGGCTTGTTTGAGACCACTGGTAATTTCCAACCCAGGCAGGATTAATTGTTTTTTCTGGCATCCATTTAACTTAGAGTGCTTTACTGTAATTTAAGTGACCAGGCCATCATGGTCTAAGTATTACTCACTGACAACATTTCTTCTTTTCCAGCTACCTGTTAAGAATTATACTTGGTGTCAGGAAGAAGAGGTAAAGGAACTGGATGCTGTCTAAGGCAGGGGTATCAAACTCAGACCACACAGAATGGTTTGAGCCCACAGACAAGCCCTGCACACTGCATAAAGTGTGCTTTGGACTGGCCCTGCCAGACTAGTTCTGCATGTGGTATGCAGGGCCAGTTCAGGCCACATATGCAGCATGTGGGTCCAATGAGACCCACGGGCAGCACTGTGGGCCAGATGAGAAGGTTGTGCATGCTGAATCAGGCCCATCTTTGACACCCTTGATCTCAGGTCATGGTTCTGAACCTCTCTAGACTCAGGTCACACGGTGGGTGTTTTTTTGACTGTGGAAAAGGAATCCATTATTAAAAACTGCTCCTAACCAAAGTCTCTGGGTTTACCTTGTGAATCACATTTGCACATTTAACATTGTGTGGCACCCCAAGACATTCTTGAAAGTACCTCAAGGCACCCAATGTGCACTGGCACCCTGGTTGAAAAATCACTGATCTAGGTCAAGAGACAAGATTTTGTTCCTTTCTTGCCAGCTGAAGGACACTTCCATGGGGGAATCAGAATGAGAAACCAGCAAGTCTTTACAACTGACAGGCTTAGCACCCAGCGGAAAACGTGTAGAATAGCGAGAGGACTACAACGTTCAGTTACAAATAGTGACTTTTTTTTGTAGTAAGCCACTCTCCTCCCCCATCTTAATTTAGTGAAAAGTACATCTACAGAGGACAACTTGCCTTAAGTGAAGATTATGGCAGTGAATGGCTGAACTCCAATTCCGCTATTTAAGTTTATTTACAAATGCATGCAGACACTGAGAAGTAGCTTTGTAGCTAGTGAAGACCACATACCCTCTACACCAATGGAGGCCAAACTTTTTGGCAGGCATGCCAAAAATTAGCACCTCACTGTCTCCAAGTACCACTCTGATCTCTCTGCCCTGCTTTCTTGCATCACCCATGCTGTAGGTTTGCCACCCCTGCTCTATACCACTAAGATGGCTGTGAGAGAGTCTGTCTTTACTAGCAAACTGTAGGATGGTTAGATTTAGCTGCCTAGTTTCTAGCCAATTAAAGAAAGTGTCCTGCACACCTATTTACCAGCAGCTTTGCTTCTGTTACAATACTATACTTGTTCAAGTTTTCTGGATCTGAGTTTGGGCAGAACAATCTGACCACATTTGTCAAAATGTGGTAAGTGAGCTTTCACTAAACGAAGAACAAGGGGTGAAAGATTAGAAGTGATCCTATTCCATTAATTTAGCAAGGGAGAAGGATTAGAGGAGGCTAACAAATACTAACAGGGCTTCTTAACACTCATGAGAATGTGTGAAATACTGCTGGATGATAGTCCTGCTTAAGAAGGGCCTGGGGATTTTGGTAAATCACAGATTTAAGAGTCAACGATATGATGTAATTTCCACAAAAACAACAGAATTTTGGGCTGCATTCACAGGGGAATAGTAAGGCAGACATCAGGTGAAAGTGCCACTACTTGGCTCTAATTAGATCTCACCTAAAGTTCTACTTCTGGGCTCTGCATTTTACAGTTGTAGAGCAGTGATTCATAACTGGGATGCTGCAGCATCTTGGGGTGCTATCAGACCCTTTCTGGGGTGCTACAGGGTACCACACTATCAGCACTATTACATGTGCAAACACCTACACACGCAATAACACACAAGTTAAGCATAAGATCAACACAGAGATTTAAATCAGGAATCCATAATGTCAAAAAACATTTTGGTATTTCCAAGTTCTTTGCAACAAAAGAATTGCTCTATTATTTTTCCAGAGTCAAAAAATGAGTGAAAACTAAACGCTGGCATTTTCCGAGATGTGCCTTGAATCTAAACAACAGGCTACCTAAAAAGGATGAGAGCCATTGTTGGAGAGAATAAGGATCCAGACAAGAGCAAAGATGAGGGGGTTGAAATGGTAGACACAGGAGGAAAATGCTGAAAGAACAAAGTATGTCTAGCATGGAGAAAAGAAAATTTGGGGTGACAGCGGTTTCACAGGCTGCCAGAAGATGACAGAACATGAAGCAGCAGGTTTGAACTACAGCAAAACAGATCTAGATTTAGTTTCAGGGGGAGAAAAATGTGCTTCCTAACTTTCAGAACAGTGGGACAATGGAACAAGTTGCCCCAGGGGAGACGTTAGAGTGTTCAGCAGTTGGAGGATAGGCAAGTATAGAAAGTCTAGGATGATTTAGGAACAGTGCATCTTGCACCTGATACAGAAGTTGGACTAGACAGCCTTTGACTTTCCTTAAAACCTGATAATGCGAGTAAGATTTCAGAGAATCAAAGCTAGGTATAAATTCTAAGATCAATAAATAGTCTAGAAAATGTGTGTACATTTGCATATGAAGTGCAAAAGGTAACAAGGCACTCGCATATCATAATGAGAATATCCACTTATTCCGTAACAGCTCAGTGTAGACAAGCCTTAAATCTCAGCATACGAAGGAAGGGGGAAAAAAAAGGCATAGGAGGCAGCAAGCAGGAGCAGAGGAAGGTTGTGCTGTTACTTACTGATTTATAAAACCCAAGCACATACATGTCGTCTGGAAAAGGAGGAAGGACTCAAAGGGCAGTTGGTTGCAAGCTTTGAGAGGAAGCAGAGTTATGCAAGAAATTAATCTTTTTGGACAAGATGACAGAATAATGGAGTTCATAGGGAAAGCAGTTAAGTGTTCGGCAATAAGAAGATGCAAAAAGCAAAGAATCGAGGCAGAATATCAAGTGGAAAGTAGCATCTCAAAATATTTTAGTTTCTTATTCCAATTAGTGTTTTTCTTTCTATAGACACATACACTAACTGAGCAAAACAAAGATGTGTAGTATCAAAAACCTACCAATTAAAAAAGAAGCAGTTCAAGCATAGCTTAACACACTAAATGTATGTTACAATAACATGTAAGTGCACTTACAGGCTACTGTATGAATATGAAATAAAAATCCAAGAGATTATGTTAATACGTACCAAGAGCATGTGAAGTGATCGCAGGTCTTTGCTATGGTGAAAGTGATTTTGCAAAACATCTTGCACTGTTTTGTCTTCTGAAAGATGCTAAAAATGGAGTTTGAGACACATTTGAGCTAGCTGGTAAGATTAGCACACAAGTTTTTGTTCATCTGGGAATTTTTCAGTCAGGTAATTTTTATATTCAAGAGTGGCCACTGAGTTTTCCCCCTGTTTTTCAAGGGGTGGTTCTTGTCACACTCCATACACCTGCATGAGTAGTATTTGGGGAAAAAAGTGAGGTGGTTGTATGTCATTACACTACACAGTAGGATACAAAATGATGGCCGTTATTTCTTAACTAGTTCCCTTCTAACCCAGAGATACTAAATGAACATATTTAGATTAAACACTTGAGATCATCTCAGAACTGTAGTTTTTTTTTCCTGAGAAGCTTATAAAAATATACATAAATCTGTATTTATCTAGCTTGTTATTTAGTAAAATAGCTTAAAATTGCCTAATAAAGGATATCAGTTATATAAAGTAAAGCTTAACTACTCACTAAGGAAGTAAAGTTTGCTGTTTGTGATACTTCCCTCCATTGCCCATTACTTAGGATTTTTGGTCTTCTACTCCAGTAATTAAGTCTTTCAAAAAAAGATAGGGATTATCATCTCTCCAGCTAAGAATAGAGTACTTCCACAGTATTGGGGTTCTTTATACAGTTAAATTTTCCACACTCCAACTACCTCTTTGGTGCTCAGAGATCAGATTTCAGTTTTCCTGTCACTATTATAGTTAATCTCAAAAACAGCCTCCCTCAGCCCCAGTCTGTAGCAGCTATAACCCTAAAATAAAAATTTAACCAATGTTTAAATTGCTGTGGCTACTTCTGATACCACCTTGGTACAATTTTGATGTTACTGACCAAAGGTGTCCAACTCATCTTGCCCTGTTTGGGGCAAGTGGCACGGGAAGAGTCTGCAGGTAGCAGCATTAACTGCCATGGTTTCTGGAGCTGCAGCAATCTTGCAGACCCAATGACATGGCTCAGTGCTCCAGATCTTACTCATGGGATTCTGCACAAGTCCAGAAATTTGTTGCCAGGATGAACAGCTATAGTATTAATTGCCACAGCTCCTGGAGCGTAACTTGGGCAGAGTGAACTGGTTAAGAAGCAGCTGCTCACAATCAGAAGTTGTTGTTGGCCCTGTTGCCTGGTGTGTCCCTGCACTGCTGACACCAGCTTTTCAAAACCCAGCTATATCTTTAAAAAGTACAAGGTATTTAAAGTCTACTAAAAAAGCCTAAAGTGTTTAGTTAAAAAAAAATGCACACTGATTAATTTCCTCTACCACTGAAATGCAACCATTTAGAAATTACACCAGCATGAAGAAAAAGTAGTAAGAACCTCCTTCCTCCATCAAAAAACCAAATCTAAAAATCTGCTTAGCAATATCAGATGGCACGCAATTCACCAGATACTGCCCTTCATATGGAAGATAGATGGTTATTATTAAAGTTTTAATTGTATTAACACTTCAAAAGAAGAAAGTGGTGCTGGCTCCTACCCTGGGGGTCTTTAAGGGGCTTGATGTACACCTTGCTGGGGTCATTTGACCCCAGTACTCTTTCCTGCCATGGCAGGGGGTCAGACTCAATGGTCTGCTTAGGTCCGTTCCAACCCCAGTAACTATGAAACTATCAAAGCTAACACATGTTTCACAGCAAATTCCCTTCATACGCAGATAAAAGAGGAAAGACCTTTATTAGGAAATGTTGAAAATTATGGTTAATTACATGGTTTTGTAGAGCTGGAAGGCAAAATAGGGCCCTGGGCACAGTAGCTACATGGATACCTAGTTGGTGTATGTTAATGCAATCCACAGTTAGTCATGCAGCCTACAACAACTCTGCACATTTATGTATTACACTTATGATTTCAAACTTCTCATTATTGTATCTTTTGTTTCAAGTTACCTGAACATTCTTATTCCATTTCTGAGTGAAAGACTTGTCTGGAAATTCTGCAGGTAGAGATAATTGTTCTTTAAATATTTTAAGGTATTGTTTAAAATCAAATGAGTTCATCATGTATATCTGACGGTGGGAGAACCTTGACTTCACTCTCTTTTCCAGGAGCTCCAGAATATCCTTGTTAGAAAGAAAAGGACCTCTATTTATTACAGTTTTTTATCTAAGCTATAAGAAATACAAGATACAAACAAAGCACAAATAAGGAAAGTACTTTAAAGTTGGGATTTATTATTCTCAGGATTATAACAAAGAGTTTCCTTTTTAAAATAAACCAACAGTATACTTCAAATGCCTAACCCCAAGCAATCCATGTGCTACAGTACACATCACACAATAATTAGTTGCTAGGATACTCATTTTCCCCCATAGATTATGTAAATATTTCAATTGCTTTGGTTTATATTCAAGGAGTTTCAGCCACTTTATCAAGGTTCTAGACAAGTTGTCTCTTTAGTAGACATGTGTAGGTTGGTAGCTGTCATTTCACATGCCTTTTGCCAGGCTAGAGAGATCCTGCGTCAAAAATCTCAAGATTCAATATTTCTCTTTTGAAGATAATGGTGGTTGTTTGCTCCAGGAGAATTCTTAAGCTGTTTTTGAGCAAGAATAATAATGTCTTGCCTCTGGAGGCAGCAGACAGCTTGACATCAGAAGGAACCTATGACAATTTCTACAAAAGAAACTAGTTACTTTGCTCCTACTCTTTTTTTTTTTTTTTTTTTTTTACTTGCCCTGAAATCAGGGTGACTTGGGCTTGAAATAATCTTATTCTGATGCAAGAAAAAGGAGAAAGTCTCCACACGTTAGAAGGAAAATCTGTATTAACAGGACAAAACACTGGAGCAAAGAAGACAATCCATTGACCTACTATAGCGTCAAACCTTTACTCTTAAGTAGTAACCCTCAGACGCTAAGGCTGTGTCCACGCAAGTAGAGACGTTTGTTTCCCTGGGGACAAGAAGTGGCACACTTTGTGCTGCTGCTTCTTGTCCCCGGGGAATGCCCATACCCTGCACCCTCTGACATGTGGCAGATTGCCCCAGAAGGGTTAAGGGAGGCTCAGTCCAGCAACTCTGCTGGCCCCAGCAGCCTTACGTGGGATCTGGGGGCCTTGGAGAGCTGCAGCCACATTGCTCCTGCAGCTGGGAGCCTGGTCAGCAGCTGCAGCATGGCTGCAGCAGGCCAGGCTCTGGTTTTGAACAGTGTGCACTGCCACCACCTCTTTTTTTTTTTTTTTTGATTCTGAGACTTCCTGGGGTCAAGCTCCCTCCCCCTCATGGTGAAAGGTAGGAGCACAGGGAACACCTGAATGTGCGGTGTGTGGCGCTGCAGACGGGGCTGCAACACCACATACTGCACATCTGTACTCGTCTGGATGCAGACTAAGATTCAATGAAGACTTGAAAGATTTAAAAGGTTTTTGCAAAAATTTTGTTCTTGAATCTAATTGAGAAGATAGGCCATAGGGTAGAGAGAGGAGAGAACTCAGATGCAGGAACCCACAGAAGACAAGGCTCCTGACATTATTAGTTAAACGAAATTCAACATTAAATAAGAAAGTGACACATCCCATTTATGTTCTAAAGAAGTTCCATGGACTTTCTAGGATAGACCTCTCACTCCCTTACATTACGTTCCAGGTCATCTTGCTTTAAGGTCTAAATGGAAACAGTTGAAATAATCATTATTCTTTTTCTAGATGATTATTTCTAACATTATCCAAGGTCAATGTAGTTGGTTTAATCATCTTTTCAAGATACAGCAGTTTATGCCTTATTGTATTGATGTGATGCTGTCAAGACCCACATTTCTGTTCTTTCCTGTTCCAACGAAAGAAAGCACCAAAAATCTCTGTAAAGAATGGAAGATAACAGATGCCTCCTCCCCCCATGTAGAAGGCTAATGACAGAGTTGCGCGCACACGCACACATACACGTGTGTTTGTGTATATATGTACAACTCTCCTTTAAAAGTATATATTACCCTCTCTTCTCAGAACCATGACCTTTTTCACAGCACCAAGACAAGTGAGGAAAAAAAAAACCAAAATGTCCAAGTCTAAATGACTGGCATTAATGGACTTTTAATACTACTGTTGTAATAGTCTGTGCCATGTACAGTATTTAATCTCTACAACAAAACACTTAAAACAGTACTAGAAAATAGTTATCGTCCTGTGCATCATCATGATTAAAGAGGGCCTACAATAATTTATCATCCAAAATGAGAAAGAGTAATTCATATTTTGATAGTGTTATAAGGGTTTATTTGGTTGTGCTCCTGTCATTTACAAGTCATAGAAGTTGTGAACTGGAAATGTCACCAGGCTTGGGTTTTTGCCTACTTGATCATATGCCTGTTTCCTTAACTGGTGTTTGCCCAGAATATTTAGCAAATAAAAAAGTGATGTGAAGTGCTATTAGTACTGGAATCCATTTTTAAAATGGTCAGATAACAGTAGCCCATACAGCATACAGTAGATACAGGGGAAAATCTCTCTCAGGCAAGTGGAGGTAGCCCCAAGAAAAAAAATATAATATTAAAGTAATTAAGGTCTTAAGAAATGAGTTTGTGAAGAATTACAGAGTGTCAATAAAATGTAAGTTATGGCACTGGGAAGAATCATTTCTTACTTGTCTGCATGTAAGTCCAATAATTGTTACTGGAGTCTGGGCTGACTGGGATATATCAAAAAGGTTATATAGCAGCGTCTGGTTCTTATGATGAACAAATAAATCAAATTCATCCAGTATAAACAGCACGGGACAACTGCTATCTCGGTCACCTGAGGGGAGAATTTTTAAAAGTTAAATGTTATTCAATTGATACATAACACACCACAATTAGAGTTCTCATCTTTATAACACTTTTTAATTTTAGGCCCTGGACAGTCGAGAATTGGAAAAGTTTCAGGTACCTCTGAAGTGCTTTCCAAAAGGCAAGTGGACAGATGCATACACTCTAGAAAGCACTAAAAATGGACATACTAAAAGTGACCCTCAATGAGCTAACTTTTGAAACATTTCATTCTGAAGGGCTTCCAGTTACATGTAAGCTCAAGCATAGTAACATTGTCTACTGGTATTCCAGTGCTCTGCCTTACTCTCACATGGGTGGGGTGGTTTGAGGCTGGGGAGGGGAGTGGGAAGCAGTTACACCACTGAACCACCTTGTCACACCCTCTAGCATACCACTGTAGTAAGTATGAGATGATCCAGCTGATGAATGTGGCAGGGTGGGATGTACGGACAGTTCCCTATCTGGTCATGGCATAATGATGGCATAATCCATTTGAACTGCTCCAAAATCAGAAGGGAATTTGGAAATTTTTCTTGAAGATTAGTTTTCCCAATACTGGGTCATGCATCCTAAGCGAGGAAACTAATTTCCATTCTCACTGTAGCCGAATGCTCCAAGTCACGTGGAGCGTGAATGAAGTACGCTCCTCAGCAGGGCTGCACTGATAGAGATTTTGAAGGCTGATACTGATGGCCGATACTGATCTGATTTCCGATACAGCTGCATACAGCTGGTAAGTCTGTTGTAGTGGAAGGGGAGCGGGGAAGGAAGGGGCATTGTGGGGGCAGATCAACACCCTCCACAGTGAGGGAGGGAGGGGGCAGGTGCTGCCCAGCTGGGGTAGGGCAGGGCATCGGACAGAGCCAAGGCTTATTGCGGGGGGGGTGCGGCAGCAACTCCTGCTGCTCTGCGCACCCCATGAGGGCATGGGGGGGAGGGGGCGTGTGCCCCTCCATCTGCATGGGGCATGGCGGGCAGACTACAGCTGTGGGCTGGAGCTGCACCCGGCTCTTCTCGGTGGGACCTGGGCTCAGGGCAGGCAGTGGTAGCGCTGGGAGGGGGGCTATGGAGTGGGCTGCAGCCACCCCAAATTTTGCTGTAGTTCCACTCCCAGCACCACCACTGCCTGCCTGGTAGAGCCCCAGCTCTTCCTGGCATGTGGGGGGAGGTGGGGGTTGAGCCACAAAGGGGCGTTGATCTGTTTCCGCCCCCCACCGCCCCTTTCCTCCCCCCCTCCTCTTCCACCACAGACTTACCAGCTGCAGGCTGCTGGGCTCTGTTCCTCACTGCCTGGGTGCTGCACGCACACATGGGCATTTATTGGCCAAATTAAATCGGCCACTTCTGGCAGATTTCCAATACAGCCAATTTTCTTTATATCAGTACCAATCTGATATTGAACTGATGCTTCAGTGCACCTCTACTCCTCAGTATCACTCACTATCTTTCTGCTGCTCCCTAACTAGGAGGTTTAGCATAGCCACAAAGAAACTGGCCAGTTTCTGCCAAACTAGCAGGTGCTGTAAAAGGGTTAACCTGTAGCTGGGGAGCTGCAACAAGGAGGTGTGTGATACTGAAGAGTGGACTCCATGCGTCCTCCACATGGCTGGGAGCATTCAGACATGGTAAGCTCATTTGCTGACGGGCAAGATTCTGGAAAAATATTTTTCTTCATTCTACCTTCCCAAAACAAGGTACGTGTCATATGTGATTAAGTATGACACTGTTCTTTTTCAAAATATCTTGTCAGAGAGAGGGTTAGTCAGAAATCAGGCAGAAGGTAAGGCAGGATGGCACCTTAGAGACTAAAGGGTTGAGAGAGGCATGAGTTTTCATGGGCAACAACCTACCTTGGGAAACATGAAACCCTTTCTTTCTGCCAGTTTTTTCATAGCATCTGGCAGAGTACACTCTTCATGCTTCTCTCAACCAGTTAGTCTATGGTGCCACTCTACCCTCCCTTCTACCTATCCTACCAGTGTTATTTAGTTATAACTTATTTTTAGTTGCAAATAAAAAGAAGAGTTAAGAAACCAATCTGTTACATTAAATTTCATGAACACAGACCGATAAAAGCACTGCACTCTATAATTATAACCACCATTGCTACACATGCAGAGCTGGAGTGAGAACATCTGTCCTTGGCAGGATGAACAATCAAACTGTCAAAAGTTTGGCTAAATTTTTGGCAGAGTAAAATATCACATTGCATAATTGTTTTTAAAAATCATTAAACAGAGACTTCAGTACTATTTTCTGATCTTTTAAACCTCTTATTTTGGGTGTTTAGTATAGTCCAGAGGAGTCTTAAACCTTATTGTTTTACTGGGATTATAATCAAATGTTACAACTGTTTTCTCCTGATTTTGCAACCAACAATGTCTCGCGCAGAATTTTCTTGTCTAATGCATATAAAATGAAAGTCTTTTATTCCTGTATGACATGCATCTAAAAATATGTTAGATGCAGGGCCAGTTTTAGGATTTATTGTAAAAAATATTTACCTTTCTTTAAAGCTTCAAGAAGAAATGCAAGATTTTCAGCAAAACTACCCTGGAAGAAAAAAGTTTCATAACATGTTGTCAAAGGCAGTCTTAAAAACGCAAACATAAACTGCGTCAAATTCATAAATCCGCCTTCCTTACCTGTGTTTGAGAGAAGATGGGCTTTTATTTAACTTCTCATTAATACAGGATAAATCCTTACAATATGCTTTATAATTGCATCTTCTGTGAGGCACCTCTTTGGCCTAGGGGGCAGGGGAAAGATACTCTCTCTCCACCCCTCTTCTCCCAACTGCATACAAGCAAAATAATGGTGGGTTAATAAATTTCCTAGGAACAAGCATTACACACTTTAATTAACCATATATGCATGTGAAAGGACAACTGTACACTCAGGAACAAATTTTATTGCATATGTTACTGTGCATTTTTCCAATAAGTATCACTATAGGCAGATCCATAATTTTCAAGATAATAACTCATCTCAAAGTAGGAATGTCCAACTGGTAGCCAACAAGGGGTTGACATGTGGCCCATGGACTACTGTCCAGCTGCTACTCACTCCATTGCTCCTGTAGAGGCCAGGCTCCCCAGGCTCCCCCTGCCCCCTCTGCATTTTGCTTTCTGCCCCTGCACCTGGGGGCAGGGCAATGCAGCAGAAGACCCTGGGGAGAAAGGCTAGGGTGCCCACCCTATCTGTAGGAGGCTGCACACACAGCAAGAGGTATGGAAAGGAGGGATCTGGCTCAGTGCCTTGGCCACCCAGTATACTCCAAGGGGGAGCCAGGCTGTCTGCACTGTGCACACAGCAGAGGCAAGGGTCAGGGCAGGATGCAGCCTAGTGGCCTGGCCTCTGCAGGAGCAATGAAGGGAGTCGCAGCAGTCCATTGGCTGCATATTAACCCCATGCTGGCTACCAGTTAGACAGTCCTACTTTAAGAGAGGAACAGTTATATTGAAAATTATGGATCTACCTGTAGCATTGCTTTTTGGAAAAGTGCACACTGAATGTATGCAATAAAATACATTCCTGAGTTGACAGCTGTCCTCTGCACATGCATATATGGTTAACCATGTAATGCTTGTTCCCAGGAAATTTTGTTAATCCACCATTATTTTGTTGGTATGCAGTTGAGGGAAGGGGAAAAATGGACAAAAAATAGCTAGTAAAAATGTTGTGTGTTTCTAGTTCTTTGTTTTCTCTGGCTCTGTTTTCCTTCTTTGTTTATGTTAGGGTACATGGGAAGGTATACAGCTCCCCACCAGTCAGAAGCTGGACAGGCCTGTCAAAGTATGGCTGGTCTGCTCCACTTGCTTCCATCCCAAGCCACATTATAGAAAGGTGGGCAGTAAAGAGGACTATATACTTTACAGGTTGCTACAAGTCACTGGGGAAAGATTATTTGTTTAGATAGAAATGGGGGCAGCTTAGTTACTAAGCTGGTGAAGGGGCTGGACAGCTCTGTAGCCCAAGGGCAGAAGCGTTAATGATTTCTCTCCTTTCAGAAGAATGGGGTTATTTATGTCTTACCTTCTCCAGCCTTTGTATATTAAACTTGGTTTCCTGCATAAATAACAAAGTAAAGGGGAGAGAAATACACTAGAGGGAAAAGCTGTAAGGATACTACTACTATGCTCAAGATAGCACAGCTATTGACATTTCCCTTTGCTTCCTTCTTGGTAGCTGGAGTTGCGGAAAATGATATAATGAATTTTATACCTTTTACTTTGTTTGTACTTTTCAAGTTACTGATGTTAGTCAAGTTACTGATGATGAAAGTCGCCACTACCTTTTTTTTTTTTCTTTGCTCTCCCATTTATTTTGTCCTATTTTTGGGTGGGAGGAAGAAGGCAGGGAGAATTCTTCCTTTGCACATGCTTGATAAATCACTTAAGACAACATGCTAATGTCTGAAATCCTCAGCACAGGAAACAAAGATGCAACTTAAAATTCTTTAGTTTCCCTCTCTTCTTGATTGACTGGTTAGTGAGATGGATATTGCATAGGTGATGGGCGTTTTGAAATTTTGCGTAGTTGTTGGGTTACATTGCATTTTGTAAACACTTATTTTAAGAGACTGCACACAATAGTCCTCAATGGTAAAGCCCCTGATGGATTCCCAACTGCTATTCCACCACAGAATCTTTCATTCGGGGAATTCTATTGTAGCCTAATTAGTAACTATGCAAATCTACCAATCTCATGTGTCCCATCAGGAAGCAGAGCAAGAGATGATGCTTAGAATGATCTTGATTTTATTTCAGTTTCCATCTTCTGACTTGGCACTCCTATATAGCAAAAAGCACCTTTCTCAAGACTTTTGGATGGAGCTTTAGGTTACATTTTTACTTGTATCTAAAGGAACTGAAGCCAATACTTACAAAAACTTTATCTCCAACAACATTTTCTAGACTTAGTTGCCTTGTGATCTCCTTAAGAGCTATTTTATCATTGGTCTGCAACAGGCCTTATTAAAAAAAAAAAGAAAAGAAAAAGATAGTGGCAATTTTACATTAGATAGTGTAAATTATCCTTTTCTTCCTAAACCTATGGTAGCAACTATGCTTCATCCACATCTAACAAGCTATAAAAAGGTAATGGAATAATGTTACCTTACACAAACCAATAAAAGTCCCAGTTTTTGAGTTAAGACTCTCTCTGTATAAACAGTGTTAAGAAGAGATAATTTCAGCCAGTCCATATTTTACAATGGAAGACCAGGTAACTGGTTATGAGTGACTTCTAATGGTAGAGTTCTTGAAACAGAACTTTACTAGACTTTGGTTTTCTACATGGTCTCAAAACTATATCAAAACATCAAGAGAAGCTGAGCTGAACACTCCCACGCACGCTGCTGTAATGCAGGGCAGACAAAATACGGCTCGTGGTCTGGATTTGGCCCACCAGGCATTTTCACCCAGCCTGTGGCACCCCACAAATGAACTGTGCCCCAACCAACCCTTCCGCCCGCAAAGGTGGGAGTGAGGCACCCAACATACCTATTATGTCTCGCTCCCACCCTCATGGGTGGAAGGACCCGGCCCCACTAGCACCAGGTGGGGCTGCTGCTGCTGCAGACTTCCCCAGCATCCTGCTCTCTCCAAACAGCAGGTAGAGCAGAAGCGCAGACCATAGGGCTGGAGCTGGCTGCAGTGCAGAGCCCAGGGGCAGTGAGGAGTTCAGCTGGGCAGTGTGTGAGTGTGGGCGACAGCTGGGGGTATGGGGACCCCTCCCATACTACCCCCATGGTGCATAGCACTGGTAGGAAGCAGGGGGGCGCTCAGCGCTGGTGCCTGGTTCTGGCCAGCTCTGCACATTGCAGCCAGAAGCACAGCCCCCACTGGGCCATCTGCATCGCGGGCACTCGCCACACTCACATGGCAGGGAGGAAAGCCCCAGGCACTGGAGACGCTGGGGTGGGAAAGGCAACAGGTTCCAGTGTGTGGGGCTTCCCTCCCATGCCATGCGAATACGGGGAGTGCCAGCAATGGAAACTGCTCAGGGGGGCTG
The DNA here is from genome assembly GCF_052110815.1 of Crocodylus siamensis. Classification (NCBI taxonomy): domain Eukaryota; kingdom Metazoa; phylum Chordata; order Crocodylia; family Crocodylidae; genus Crocodylus; species Crocodylus siamensis. Next base: position 221,856,696 of record NC_143398.1, on the reverse strand, counting down.
CGCTCCTTGATGCGATGTGCAGTGCTAGCCAGAGCCAGGCACCAGAGCCCCCACCTGATGCTGCACCATGGGTACACTGTGTGTGGGGGTGTCCCCACATCCCTTCCACCCCACAAATGCCACACACACATATACAAACATATACACCCCGACTCCCCTTGTCTTGCCTGAGTTGACTGCAGGAGAGGACAGTGTTCCAGAGCCCCACAAATGCCATACAACCCCCAACATACCCTATGCCCCCTACACATAGCAACACCTCCTGACAAATTCCCCTCACATGTCCCCTACACCCTATCATACAGACCCCCACACCCACCCACCCAACACAATATAAAAGACTAATAATTTATTTTTGAGTTATTATGCAATCACCTCTATACACACTATGCAAATACAGATCATGACAAAAATATTTTTTATAATAAAATTAAAATATGTTATAGTAGGCATTTGACTTCTGCTGAATGATTGTTTTTTTCTGGTTCTAAGATGGCACCCCCCCCCTCCCAAAAGGAGAATTTCTGGGGGGCAAAGGGAAGGGACTTCAGGTGGCAATGGTCAGGGGTTAGGGGTAGGACTTCCAGTCCCAAGATGGTAACCATGGGCAGGGCAACTGCCAAGGGGCGGGGCTACCCATGCAGCCCTCAGCAGCTCAAACCTCTTTAAGTGATCTTCTGCCCAAAATAATTGCCCACCCCGCTGTAATCTCTACGGATGCTGACAAATTACTTACCATTTAGGTGAACTTGCAAGAGGTTTTCCTTTACTTGCTTTATTTCCATGAGCTCCTTCAACACATGGTTTAGTAACTAGAAAAGATATGTATAAATTGAAGATGCTTTCTACCACAGAATTTTTAAATTAACAACTGTAAGAAAGAACGTTAGAAGACAAAGAGGATCAAATACCTAGTAATATGGAAGATACCACTTTGTCAGTCATAACCTTGAGAAAATGAAACATTGACATCATTTTGCTAGATTTCGGAGGAATCCTTGTTCCAGAAGGACCCAAACCCTCATACCAACCATGACTTCTTCCATTCAATAACAGGCAAATTTTGTTCATACACAGTGATAGCAGATGAGAGTAATGCAGGCAAAGCAAACAAAATAACCCCAATCCTATTTATCTACCAGTTCCAGGGTTCTCACAGAGGGACAGTACACGTGGCTAATACGCGAGTGCCAGCCTGTAGTTCTTTTCTTGAATGTCATCAGTCTTGGGAGGTCAAAAGCCAAGACCAAGCCCCTACTCCTGCCCCGATGGACGGGCAAGACGGGCCGGTGGTGCACCTACAGTGGCCTCAGGATCCCCTCCTGGGCGGTCTCTCACCTGTAGGGTCCCTGGCCCTTTTACATTCGGGCTATGGCCACACATGGACATTTGGCCTATCTTTTCCAAGACCCTGGCCCCACGTCAGGCCAGTTGAGAGCTCAGGCTCTCCCAGCTCTGGCAGTATCTGCAGTGGTCTCTTCCACCTTTTGACCCTTCTAGGGCCCTGGCCCTGTCTCTGGGCTGCCAGACCCCTTGGTGTCTCAGGGCTTTTTCAAACTCCTCCTGGGCTACAGGCTCCTAGACACGCCCCCCCCCCCCCCCCGGTCTCCAGCTGTGTCCCCCAGACTTTGACCCCTTTCGGGAAATTCTTTAAAAAGTTTCATATTCTTTTAAGTCTTATCTATGCTTCCCTTCTAAATGAACTACTCCAAGCTTATTACCAAAAGGTAAGGAAAGCAAAATCAATAACATCTTAAAAAGTGAATATATATGCTTACTGCCAGCAGGAATGTGGTATTCAGTCAGTTTTACTATTCTAAATCTAGTTTTCATATTTTGTGTAGCTGATGAATTACTAATATTAGTTTGTGGGAGAACAGAGTACAAGAATATGGCAATAATTTTCAAGTTACTCCACAAGGAAAGTTTACATCCAAACTAACAAATAAATACAATAATGGGAAAAAAGTTTTAACCGTTTTAACGTTTAGTAGTTTTAGCTTAGTACAGCACTGGCCCACTGTGCAAGACAAAGGCAGCTGAAAGTTTTGTCTCAAAGAATTTCATATGCTTGTTCCATTTCAACACAAAATTAGTAAAAGGAGGACAAAATTAACAAACACTTATATAAGCTATTAATATGGAAATCTTTATCGTTTTACAAGCCAGTCCTGTGCCCAATATTTTCCACCCTGCCCTTGGATAAGCTATTAATTCACATCATAAATATATAAATACTGTAACTGTATTCATTAGCCTCATCCTCTTTTCCGCTTCTATTGTCTCCCCTACCAAGAATTACCAGTTCTCTTTAAACATAACTAGTCTTCCTGAAGACAAACTACTTTCTCTTCACTTGCAGGAGGCAACTAAATCATTTCACTATTCATTTAGTTTGTCTTATGAATGATTTGCTCTTTTATAGCCGGGGGGTCAGAACTCAGGAGGAAAGACATGAAGGTGTGGAAGACTAATGTGAAGGGGGAAAATAATTTAGTATATTTATTTCAGAAAGGTCCCAAAAACATTGGCAATAACATGAGTCCAGAAAAACTTACAGAACAGAACAGTCATGATATGGAAACCTTTTAGTTTTCACACCATCTGTTCTGTGGGGCAGAGAGTGCCTTCAGGCTAATCTACAGTTTTCATACAGCTACAACAATGTCAGTTTCTAAAAATAAAAGTGGCAGAACTTTTTTGCATGTAGATAATTTTCCAGGAAGAGGTGGTTACAGCCATGCAAGTCAGTAGTTTACAAACAAATAGTATGTCATTTCAAGTATACTAATTTCTAAACTTATACAGTAAAGCTATACTGAAACTGTGCTTAAACATATAAGCCTTACATGTCCTGGCTTGTACTACAATCCAACATAGTTGGAGTGCAGAAACTTTGTTCTGAGTTCTGGATATAAAAGAAATCACTTGCCTTTCTCCTCCTCCTCCCTGCTCCAAGCCCATCTGCTCCTCTCACCCCCCCGCAAAAAAAGTGTGCTCTTTTTATGAAGAGTGATTTCAGTACCACCTTTGCCAGATGGACTGTAAATGTTGCATTAGAAGAAGTGCTCCTTAAGTGACTTAAATTAGGAGAAGTTTTAATAATTGTCTATTGAGGTACCAATTCAAAACTTCATTCCATGATGAGCATTTTTTTCTTTAGAATGTATTAATTGAATATTCAGGTAATACAAGGGTTTCTGTGTTCCAAGCTACACTTTGTGAAAGGGAAAACTAATTTTCCTTGTTATATTAGTCCCTTAAGGAGCAAAGAAACTGGAAGACAGAAGCAACAGTTCTAAAGACACCCCCTTTTTCCCCCCTCCCTCCACACCTCCCCAGGAGTCCAGTAGAGTTGTACTCATGTCACACACTAACTCAGCCCTGAACGTGTACAAGAAGCTTTTACCATGGTCTTGCCCGATCCTCGGGGCCCAATAATGAGTGCAGAGTTACTTTCTCCATGGAAAATGGTTCGTTTCAGCAGCTCCAGCAGATGTCTATATGACAACAAGATTAAGTTACAACTCCAAAATGGGCATTTGCTGTAACTATAAAACATTTAAAAAAACTAATGGAACACAAGAAGAGCCTGATGCAAACGCCAATATGCACCGTGGACAAAATAAACTTTTCTTGCTTGGATTGTATTAAATTTAACGCCAGGATAAGTGCATAAAAACACCTGAGCCAAAAGCCTCAGTATTGCTTTACAAGCCTACTAAACAGGATGCCCTACATGAAAACCCAATTTTAGAGATCAAGCTCAGTTAAATTCCTTCCAATGAACAGGAACTACCACACTCAGTTACAAGACAAGTTGTTTTAAAAAGAAACAATAGAGTTGCCCAAGACAGTGGCTTCAGTACTGGCAGAGAATTATGGATCGTTACTAAATTTGGCAGTTATTTTGCATATCAAAAGTTAGGGCATAGCATTAAGGGTTCAAGCCGTGAACAATGGTATCTGAAAGTCTAAATAATTGTCTATTGAGGTACCAATTCAAAATTTCATTCCATGATGTGCATTTTTTTCTTTAGAATGTATTCACTGAATATTCAGGTAATACAAGGGTTTGTGTATTCCAAGCTACATTTTGTGAGAGGGAAAACTAATTTTCCTTGCTATATCTAAGAAAATAAATTTGCCTGATGATTTTTCATTGGTTAGAGTGCTTCTCTTGTGAGACTGTATTCATGCTAGTTTACTGGTTCAGATGCATCATACAACTGGATACTTTCAAGCATCCCAATAAGCCTAAATGGTCATGATTTTTAAAAAACATTACAGGTTTCATTTTTACAAAAACAGAATAGTATCATTAAGTATTTATGCACAAGTCAGAAAGGATACCATTTTCTTATGGGAAGGAAGAATTATAAGGCGAGAGTAAACTGAAGGTTATTTTGGCTATTAAGGGGCTAGAAGGAAGAAGATATGAACATGGAACAAAAATGTAATTTACACCTGTCAGCAAAGAAAGCTAAATATTATAAACATTACTGTATTTATTCAAATATAAGACAACATTGAATATAAAATACCCCCCCCAATAATTAGATTCTATATTAGAAAATTTATAAAGTTGTTGTATATAAGTTCCAGGTATAGAATCTAATAATTGGAGGTTCGCCTTGAATTTGTCCCCCTTCTACTGCTACACCAGGGAAAATTAAAATTGGGGATTGGGGTCTTCTGCCCCCCACAACTTTCCCTCTGCAGCCCCCTTCCCCCTCTCCGTACTGTCAGACTCTGTTCTCCCTGAGCATATGGAAGAGAAAAGCAAATTTGAAAAAACTGACCTTAAAATTAAAAATACCTGTGGTAATCCATAGCTTTAATTAATCCAAAATTGCCTTGCATTTTTTTGAAACTGCTGCAAGTTTTAGCACAGGTACTGTATAAACACTCTGTTTAAGTAAGTACAGAAGTGCTGCTTAAAATAGTACAAACTACGTACGATTTCAGTCCAAAACCAAAAGATTGGTGGCTTACCATTTGATTCATAGGCCTGGGCCCCAGCAGAATCAACATTTCAAGCCATGATGACCCCCAGCTCAACACTGTTCAGTATGTGTCTACTTCAGATACACCCCACAGAGGATTCATGTGCTAATTAACCTCCCACCCATGACTGGAACCGAGTGTTCTTATCACGAGCCCTGAGGTCCTCCCCAAAATGATACATACATGAGGCACAGGGCAACCCGGTTCAGCCCACATCATGGAGGGTAGGTCCACACTAATCGTATGCGTTAGATTGAAAGAGGGGGTGACAGAGCAGTTCTGGGTGAATTGTTTGGGACCCCAGTTGGTGGTGTTTACCAGGCATTTAAGGCTGGTGAAGAAACAGGAATCATTTGAAATGGAAAAGAATGGCACAGCTCAGCTATGAGAATAAAGAGGAAATCAACATGTATTCACTGTAATGACTCACCATGACTCTAAAGAGTGCTGAGAAGCACTGTGCAAAATGGGCATTATCATGTATGTTATTGAGATAGGCTGCCCTAACTTATCCTTGCAGTTGGTTCTCATCAGCAGATTGCTTCTTATGTGGCAGCTGAATGGAAGCCTGGCTGCTGCCCTGCAGCCTTGGTCAACAACCCGAGAGGCAGGAGCAAAGAGCGTTGAGATGGCAGCGTGAATGTTGGTGAGCTGAGAGCAGAGAAGCAAAGATCGAAGAAGGAGACAGGAGACCAGGCAGAGTGGAGCCATGAAAATGGAGATTCAGATGGAGAGCTAGAATCTGACTAGCAACTGGTGCAGCAATGCATGAAGATGAAACTGAAAGCAGCTGCAACTGTGCAAGCATGAGCAAGCCAAAAGAGTGATAGGAAGAAGACGGTCATCAACCAGACCAGGGAAAGCAGCAGCAGGAACCAAAGAGCTGTAGAAGAATGAAAAGAAGGAACCAGATAATGAAATGTGAAAGAGGGAGGTGAGTGGATCTCAGATGATGGGGATAAGGAGCCCAGAGAGACTTTGAGGTACAGGGTACATGTGACAATGACTAGGGAGAAGGCACAGGGCAGATGGACCATGGAGAGGTATGACATTTTTGACTGGATTTTGATGAAATTTTGAAAGTGAACCCCGAATACATCCAATACATGATGGCCGAACCAAATGGGAGGTCATGGGGTTTCACCTTCTGGCACAGAGGGACCTATAAGCAGTTCTGGAGAAACTACAAGGAAGTGGAGAAAGAAGAACTGCAAGGACTGATTTTTGTCACTGCACAGAAGTCAAGGGAGAGACTGATCATTGTCAAACTGTATTTGGACATCCTTGAGGAAATGGATGTGGAGAGATGGTTGGAGCGGAGAGACCAGAGTAATGTTTGTGGAAAAAGTGAGAGACAAATATAATGTGTGGTCTGGGGCATTTCGGGTATGAGTGATTCTAAGTGAGAAGGAGGCTGGGAGAGGTGAGGCACCTGCCGTCAGTTATTCATGTAGGAGGGCACCAGGGCTACATCATATACCACGGCAGCCCTGTCAATGTAGCAAATGAGGGCAGGAAGGGCATTTTGGCAGCCTATTGTGTCATTTGCTACCAGTGTGGTGGGTGAGGGCACAAAGCCCATGCATGCTGAGAAGTGGGATGTCAAAAGTAAGGGCAGATGCAAAACAGTTGCCCAGATTCTTTATCTAACAGAGCACAACCTAAAAGGTGGGATGACTTTGATCAGATGAGTGAAGGGGAGGCCAGGATGGATTCAGAGAAGGAAATATTGGCGGGAGAAACACTGGAGGTGAAAAAGGGGTGGAATGAGTGTTGTGGTAGCAGCACAACAACTAGAAGAGGAGAGGGAAGATGAGGAGGGACATGAAAGCATGAGCATGGAAACAGAAGAAGAGATAAGAAATCCCAGAGATTGACCAAGAAGAAATTGCCATTTTAGAGAATGGGAAAGGGGTGGAGCCACGGGTAGGAAAAAGGAAGAAACAAAGGTTGTCATGGAAAAGGGGAGAAAGGAGAAGCAACACTGGGGGAATGGTGCTTCGTAAATGAAGATGGAAGGGTATGCTGAGCCAGAAGGAAGTAGTATTTGGTGGGGGGTGGGACAGCAGCTGCCTCTCTCAATATAGAAGCCCTGGAAAACTAGTAAGAGCAAGGGGGATGAAGAAGGGCGGAGGGACAGAGTCACTTAGCAGTGACGTGGATGACCCATAAAATGAGAGAGATGAGGACCAGTAGCTTCCACCTTTTCTTTATCATGGTGTTGTGTGTTGCAACTTTATATGTATGAAGATTATTGACAAAGACGACGTGGGATTGAATGGCAGCAACTTTAAGGTCTGTTGATGTGGATGTAATGTGGGGTAATGAGCATAAATATCTGGAGAAGAGATGGGGTTTGGGGCCGTCATGATAGGGGGGGACAAATGTGAACAAAGCAGCAGGGGTGGCAGTGTTATTTAAAAACCCAGGGGTTAAAGTCAAGCAACTGCAAGTGTTAGTAGAAGGAAGAATGCAGAAGGATGTTGTTGTAGACAAAAGTGATGGAGGCAGAGCTGTTTAACATATATACACCTGGGGAAAAGGGAGGGGAGGGTGGCTTTATTCCGGAAGTTGAAAATGGACACTGTGTGGGGGGACACACAGAGTCACAGTAGGCAACTTCACAACTGTATAATTGAGAAAGGAGACTGGGGTGGGGTGGGGGGGGAGAATTAGACAGTTCCTTGAAGATGTTAAAGAAAATTATCAAGGAAGAAGGTTTCAAGGATAAGTGGGCAGGAGAGAAAATACATACAAGAGTAGAGCCAGGAAGAAGGAAAACTTCAAGGATTTATTTTGTTTTAGTCTTGGAAGGAATGGCAGTGCACAATAAAAGAGATACAAGATATCAGTTTTAGTGACCACCAATTGCTATGGGTGTAGATGGGAATGGGAAAGCAAAAGGCCCTCTGGAAATTGAGTGTTAAACTGCTTCACAACAAAAAATTGTGTATGAAGTTTACGGAGGAGTACAAGGAATGGAGAACCTTTAAGAACTGCTATAAAAGCAGGTGAGAATGGTGGTGTATGTTTAAGAGAAGAACAAGTAGAGGAGGGAAAGTGAAATGCTCACTGTATGTACATTGCACTAATGTGATGGTGCAAGATAGTCTCATTAGAATCCTGAAACATATGGAAGACTATGGCAAAGCTTCAGGGGCAGAAGTAAACAAGACTAAGGGCAAGGTGTTGAGGATCAGAATTTGGGAGATTAGGGAAATTTTGCATGAGGTTAGTTAAGAATCAGATACAAATCTGAGGGGTAGTTCCTGATATAGAAGGGAAAGGCACAAAAGCATGAGAAGAGATAGGGTCACGGATTAGGAAAATGTTACTGTTTTGGAACACAAGAGGTTTGTCATATGCAGGAAAGGTGAAGCTGGTGAAACAGGTGTTGCTACCTATTGTGTTGTTTGTGGGAGTAGTATATCCTTCATCAAGGATTCAAAGCAGGACAATCCAGAGACTGATTTGTATGTTCTTCTGGGGTTCTAAAACAGCATGGATTGTCAGGAAGGAATGATACAGGGGACAAGAGTGTGGAGGTTAACAACTTCCAAACCGAGACGTTTATCTATGCACGCTGTTAGAACGGTGAGGAGGGAAGCATCAGAAGGAAGTGGGAAAGTGGGAAGTTTCTGCTGATCTGGGGTGGGGAAATAGCTATGGAGGATGGACAGCTGTGGAAGATGAACCTATAATGAGACAGGGTGGAAGGGGCAGTGGGCTTGGACACTGCCAATGTATTATGGGAAAACAGAAAATGTTATTAAAATTACAAGGTTTGGAAGAGCTAGATACAAGGTTTAAAATAAAAGGGAAGGATTTTAAAAGAAATCAGAGGGAAAGAAAGTAACTGAGGTGGGTGATTTGTCAGAGCAACAAGCAAGATGATTGTGGAAAGGGGTAGCAGGGGAAGATCTAGAAGTCCACTCATCCTTGAAACCTTCTTCCTTGAATTGTAGAAAGTTAGCAATAGCCCAAATTAATAAAGTGGAATGACTATACTTGGGATGTAAAAGTGGAATTAGAAGTCTAACCATTAAAGTGGATTTTTAATTTATATTAATTTTGTTTTTTTATGGTTTAAATCATACCTGAAAAAATCTCAGTCCTAACTGCACCTTCAAAAACTCAGGATGCAAGTCTCACACTCTGACGGAACAGGCCTTTTACATACTGAATTAAATTTAAAGGAATTTCAAAGTATTTTTAAAATCACTACTTAAATCCAAAAAACAATCAAAAAGCATAAGGCCAAGGTACATGTAAAGAAGAGTTTTCTATATGAGACAAACTCATGTCAAAATAGCAAAGCATCGTCTCTGAAACTGTATACTTACTTGTATTGAGGTTCGACCCCAAATAGCTTTCCATTAGGGTGCTGGTGACAAAATCTTTCACGTAAAATTCTTTGCACCTGTTAAGATAAAATATTAACACGAAATGCTTAAATAGGCCATAACACTGACCCACATACTAGCAATCGTATTCAATTTTGTTGGATTAGTTGAAGATGTGTTGATTTGGGGCAACTGTACTTTAAACAAGATAAACCCATTCAAATTCAAATGTATATTTAATCATCACTAATTGGAATCTAATAGTACAAATCAAGTTATCAAGTAGAGAGATTATCTGGTCACACAATCAAGTACAGGTGCAGAGAACAGTTGTATTATTCCAAGACGGTGGTGGCAGTACATCTGTCTTATCTCCATCATTGTTTCATCTCTATACCCCAGAGGACACAATGTAGTACTTGTTGATACATATTACTTTCACTAGTAGCTCACCTATTGTAGATCCTGTCTGCACACTAGTTTCTAACTTGAGATTATTATGCATCAGTTTCTTTATCTCTGTGAGACTTGTGGTTAAATTTTTCTAGCAAATCTAAACAGATTTTTTTTCCAAGTGCTTCTTGATCCATTGTTTTGCCAATATGCTGAAAATTCCAGTCTATGAAAGATTTTCCTTTACAGAAAGGAGTCAAGCTCTTCTAGAGACTAGTATTTCTCAAACTGTGGTCTGGACAACTGGTAGTTCATGAATCACCCTTACGATTCCTCATGTAAAAGTCTGATAAAAAGCTAAGTTTGACAAAAAGCTAAGTGTGGACACTGGTACCAAAGATTTCTTTTTTTTTTTTTTGGGGGGGGGGGGGGGGAATAATACCCTTCCAAGTTTTTTTTTAATTCTATTTAATTACAATTCAACCAATTTTCTCAGCTACCTAAAACTTTGTGATTGTATTTTCAGATTACTCCAGTCTTCTTATGTGAAGTTCACTACTCTTCAACCTGGCAGTATATCAGTCAGGTCATGCAAGACCATCCATTTGTTAGCTTTTCATCCCCTTAAGTTATTTCAAAATTTTTTTGATGAATACCACCTAATATTGGTAATCTGTTGCTTTTCCAACTACTGGCTCCAACACCCTCCTGAGGACACTCATGAACAAGTGCCAATTAAGACAGATGGGTATTTCTCTTCAGTATCTTTTTGGATGGCAAGTGATTCAGAGAAATTATGTTGTTCATCTTCATTTTGACTCTGGCAACATCTGATATAGAAGTCATGAAGTAATGGCACACCAAACTGCTAGTATGTTTATATGAAGAAGTTCTTCTTCTAACTTTTAGTTTCTTTTAACTAATTTAGCACACTTATTTTCAAGCCAACTGTAGGCTCTGCTGTAGGTAAATTCCCAACCCCGTCTCACAAACTAAAGAATGCTAGCATCCTGAAATGGATATGCCCTTGAACATAAAGGAACTAGCAGAGGTAATTTTGGAGCCATGGTTATCCTCTTCAAGGAGTTGGGGAAATCAGGTGAGATCCTGGATGTTTGGAAAAGGAAGAAATGAGAATCTGGAGAACTACAGTTAGCCTGACTTCAACACCTAGTAAGACTGTGAAGCAGGTCCTCAAGGAATCTGCTGTGATGCACAAAGTAACCAGAAACAGCCATTATGGATTCACCAAGAGCAAGTCATGCCTAACCTGATTTCTGTCTATATGGGAAGGAACTAAGTAGAGAATTGGATGCGATATCCTTGACTTAACAAGGCTTCTAACTAGAGATGCACAAATACATCAGTCCATATCATATTAACAATAATAAAACGGAAATTAACAGTATCAGCAATCATCTATTTTTGGCTGATGTGGCTAATAATGTCACTGATAAACGCTGCGTGCAAGCGTGCAGCCACAACATGCACACGGCCAGGAATGCAGCCAGGCAGCATCTAGAGCAGCGACCGGCCAGTAAGTCTGAGGGGGGAAGTGGGGGATAGTGAGGGATGCTGCTCTCCAAGCTGCAGGGCTGCATATCGGCAATCAGATCGGTATCGGCCGATATGGCTCGTTAATAAATCGGCCATCAGTATTGGCCTGAAAATCTTTATTAGTGCATCCCTACTTCTAACACTGTCTTCCATGACAGTCTCATTAACAAGCTAAGACAATACAGACTAAGAAAAAATACTGTAAGGTGGATACATAACTGGTTGGATCATCATACTCCACAAGAAGTCCTTACTAGCTTAATGCCAAGGTGAGAAGAAGTATCAAGTGGGGTTCTGCAGGGATCTGTCCTGGGTCTGGTACTGTTCAACATCTTCACTAATTATTTTGACTATGGGATGGAGTGCATACTTACCAAATATGGAGGTGACATCAAGTTGTCTGGAGCAGTACATACTTCGGAAGGTAGGGCTATGACTCAGAACAGTTTGAATAAACTGGAGAAATGATCCACAATCAATGAGATGAAAATCAAGAAAGGTAAGTGCAAGACTTGGGTCAGAATAATTCCACACAGTACAGACTGGAGAATGACTAGCTAGGCTACAGGACTGGAGAGAAGGAACTGGGACTTACTATAGACCCTAAACTGAATATGAGTCAGAGTGCTCTTACTGCAAAAAAACCCAAAAGCATATTGGGTTTTATTAGCAAGGGTGTCACTTGAAAAACCAAGAGAAGATATTCTTCTGCTGTACTAAGCACTGGTGAAGTTTTACTTAAAACTACTGTGTCCAGTTTTGGACCCCGCACTTCAAGAAACATGTTGGATAGATTGGAAAGGGTCCAGCAAAAAACAGTAAAAAATATTAGAGGTCTGGGAAACATGACTTATGAGGGGAAGTCTAAGAGAACTAGGTTTGTTTAGTCTGGAGAAGAGAAAATTGATAACAGCATTCAAATACATGATTATATAGGGTTATTATAAAGAAAGATTGAGATACCCAGGGAAGAAAGGCTATGGGGTACAGAACTAGGAGCCACAGCCCCAAACTGAAACAGGATAAGTTTAGGTTGGTCACTAAGAAGAATTTTCTGACTAAGAGCATGGTCAGGTGTTACAACAGGCTACCTAGAGAGTTTCCAAGGATGGAGATTGCACATGAGTAGATCAGACAGACAGTTGGCTGAGAAAGGATTATCCCTGACCAAGTTGCCTCAAGGGGGGGCCCGGACTAGATGACCTCATGATAACTGATGACCTTTCAGCCTTACTTTCCTATGATTTTATTTCTTACCATTTAATCAACTGTGCTTTTTTTGCCTTCCAGGCTCCTCATTTTAGCACAATGCATACCTTCTGTGATTCACTTAAGGTATGCTTGACTACTAGTATTGCTCAAAGTTGAATCAGTCAATTAGATGAAGATGATAACTGCTTTCCCGATTAATAAACAGAAGGTATTTTTTTTAAAGCCACACGCATCGGTGCTCATCTGTCACAGTGACAAAAGTTAATGTGGACAAGTCAGTTGTCCAAGTATGAACTAACAGCAGCTATGATCATAACAATTGGGAACATTCTGTCCTGCCATAACCTACACGTTAGAGAAATACAAAAAATATCCTATTCTGATGTGTACATTTTCAGATATACTTTAGCAATGGGACATACAGTTATAATTGTGCATGTTTATACATGATAGTCATAGGGGGTCAAGATTGGCCAATATGATTTATGGGATCTTCATTTTAGATTATTCATTAATACATTTCTGAGTGGAGAACTGTGGAGAGAGTTGCAGAAATATGCTGGGCCATGCACATAAAGCTGAAATTATATAAACAAGCTTGAGCTATAATAAAGAAGGGCTTAAAACATCTGTGCCCAGTAACTGAAAAAACCAATAAAACTACAAATCCACCAGATGAAGTAAGGAAGATGAAGTAAGGAAAGGCAGAAGGAGCATGACAGTTTTCTTGGACTCTTAAGAGCACAAGTTTTTAGATTTGGAAAGATTTCTTCTCGAACTGGCTTTTAGACTACCTATGTACAGGCATACCTCATTTTATTGCGCTTCACTTTATTGCGCTTTGCAGATATTGCGTTTTTTACAAGTTGAAGGTTTGTGGCAACCCTGCGTCGAGCAAGTCTATTGGCGCCATTTTTCCAACAGCATTTGCTCACTTCGCATTTTTTAGCAATAAATTATTTTTTAATTAAGGTATGTACATTTTATTTTAGACACAATGCTATTGCACACTTAACAGACTACAGTATAGTGTAAACATAACTTTTATATGCACTGGGAAACCAAAAAATTTATGAGACTTGCTTTATTGCGATATTCGCTTTATTGCGGTGGTCTGGAACCGAACCCACAATATCTCCAAGGTATACCTGTATAACTGAAAAACTACAGAGAACGGAGGGAGGACAAGAAAGACATCCAATATCCTCAACTATTTGTTCTTCTTTTCTTTCTTTTTTTTGGGGAGGGGTATGGGGTGGGGGGGAAGACTAGGGTGTGGAGCAGATGGAGCACTTGTCAATTATCCTGACTGGCCAAATCAAATTCAGGTCTCAAAAACCAGGGTAGGGAAAACAACAGTACTTAGATGACCACCAATTTAGCACTGCTCAGTATGTGCTAATACACCCCACAAAGGAGCCATGTGCTAAATTAGCCCCTGACCTATGTTTGGAACCAGGTGTTCTTGTCATGACCCCTCCAAAGATTTGGGATCCTCCAAAGATTTATATGCACGAGGTACGGGCCAACCTGGCTGATCCTCTGGACTATGGTATACACATGAGAGGTCTAGTCAAATGCCCAGCGAATCAGTTTGTAGCTGACAAGCCCAATTTGAGGGTGACATAGCTAGTTACATGTTTCACAAATCCATATATTGTCTGAGTTGGAGTCTAAGTTTACAGCATGCTGTGTTCTTTCACACTTTGCTTCCATCCTGGATCAAAGCTGCTTCATGCTGAGCTGTATCCAGTACCAGATGTTTTCTCCAGATCAGACTGAATTCTGTGTGCTCCTCCCAGCTTTCTACGCTGATACTGAACAACTTCACATCACAGTACTGCCACAGAGAGCAACCCTGCTTTCTAGAGCAGTCTCAAATCTTACTATCAATGTTCTTGTGGATACAATCTCCTCCCATTTTTCTGGCATGGTTGATACATCACAACCAGTTCTTTCATTTGGTTTCTCTCTCTAAACCTTGCGATGTCGAAGAAACCTCCATCTAGCCTGGTTCAAAGATAAATGCCATCACTGCTGTCCTTGAATGCATGAAGCCTACCTTAAATCAACAATAAGGAAGCCTCTGGCATATCTTTTACGATACCTCCTTTCCGAGGGCTTAGTCATACACAGAATTCTTCAATGTAGTTGGTGTTAAATTTGAATATTCAAATTTGAGAAGTTCTTAAGTAACAGACTTACTTGGCAAGCTACCTGTAACCTTTTCTTTACCACATACTTACATTTGCAAGAGTGAAACTAAAGAAAGCAATTGTGTGGCCTTTCAATTAACAGAATCTTGCCTGAATTCTTAATACATGTTCTCTGCACCTGCGTTCTAGACCACTACCCCATCATGTTTTTAATCCCCTACTCAGTGAGTAAAGTCAAAATAGTCTTTGTCTAGCCCTTCTGAATCTGTTTCTAGCCCCTTGGTTTCCCCAAGTCCTGCTGAACTCCTGCTTTCTGACCAATAAAAAATAATAATAATAAAAACAGGAAACTGGGTGATAGGGGTTGAGCAGAAAAAACAGCAAAGTACCGCCAAGGCACAGGCTCAGGAAGAACACAGCCAGAAGGACATGAGGCAGTTGGCTACCCTAAGAGAGGGGAAGAGAACATTAACGATGCCTTTCTAACCCTGTTCTTTCCTCCATAAAGAATAAGTCTGCTGCCTGTAGAAGCTATCCTTACATTTCTCCAGGGTCTTATTTACTAGGCAGATCAGCTTGCACTTGCCTTCAAGTGCAAAGTTCTACTTGTAGCAAAGGCATCTGGTAGCCTTTCCACAGAAAAGAAACTTTCTACTCATAGTTTGTTGCATCCATCTCCCATAACAGTAAGTCAGAGGTCAGTTTGATTTAGACAGATAACACAGTTTCCTGGATATTGAGACCAAGATACAACGATTTACCCCAGAGGAGTGAATGCAGTAGCAAAAAATGTTATTAAGAAGTGGTGTAATTTGAACACCCATTATGAACACCCATTGCAAATTATGTGTGTGTAATATTATGAAATACTCAAGGCACATTATATAAGTACTCAAACTATACCAAGTCTTAATACATTTTTACGTATAAAACATATAGTTTAAATGCAAACGCCACTAAATGACAAGAGCTGCCGTACGTTATATTCTATGCTTTTCCCCATCATACTGTTTACATGGAAAGTTAAACTTTGTCCAGAGAACCACCATTTCTTTAAGAGATTCTTAAAGAAGCTTAGTTTTTGTAACAGATTGTTCTACGAGGCTGATTACCTTCCTGTTCTGAATGTGCATGAATTGCCATGGCAGTTTTACACAAGTCAAAAGCTGAGTCAGTGATTTTATGCTAAAATACTTGTATTATTAGCTAATGCAAATGTAGAAAAACCCAAAAGTATGTTTATAGTTCATAAACATGGAAAGGAAGAGATAAATCTGGAATACTGAATTAGCCAGGCACACATTTTAGGGGTCCACCAATAAAAAAATTTTTGGCCAATAACAATGTTGATTATTAACCAGCCATATTAGCCAATACCAATCCAACAGCTGATATGCAGCCCGGCAGCTGGGAGAACAGCATCTGGCTAGTATGTCTGTGGTGGGGTGCAGACTGAAATCTTGTGAGGGAGGGAACAGGACTGGGGCAGAGTGGGGGACAGAGCTGTGGACAGGTCGTCCGGGGGGCACAGGGGGGTGGGGAGGAGTGCAGGTCCCTGCCACTGCACACGCCCCTAGGGGAATCATGGGGGGCATGTGGCCCCTGGATCTGTGTGCAAGGCGAGGCAGGCTGCCTGCTGCAGAATCATGGCCAGGGGCTGTGCTGGACTCTTCCTGGCAGGGAGGCTGCGTTTGGGGCAGGCAGGGGCAGGTGGAGGCACTGGAAGGGGGCTATGGGGTGGGCAAACCACCCCAAAATTGACCATAACCCCCTCTGTAACCTCCTCCCAGCACTGCCGCTGCCTTCCACCCCATCCCCACTCTGCCAGGAAAAGGCCAGCACAGCCCCTGACCCTAAAGCAGGCAGACCACCCTTGCCCCGTGAACAAATCTGGGGGGCACATACACCCCATACCTTCCCCTAGGGGTGCATGCAGTGGTGGGCCCCCCCCAGACAAGCCACCCACAGCTCCATCCTGTGTCCTGCCACGGCTAGGCAGCACCTGCCCCTTCCCCCACCAGACTTACCGATTGGACACTGCTCTCCAATCTGCTGGCCTATACTCCTGGCTGCATGTGTGCTGCAGCTGCATACATGCATACACCATTTATCAGTGACATTAATTGCCTACAACGACCAAAAAATGTTAAATTGCCGATAATGTCAACTTTCCTTTTATCGGAACTGATCCGATATGGACTGATACATCGGTTCACCTCTAATGCATTTAGTTATTATTTTTAAATACATAAATAGGAAGATTGAAAGTACAAATCAGAGACAATTGTAGTTTCTAATAAGCTTTGGAAAGTATGGGGAATAAGCAGGAGGAACTCGCCCTCCTGCTAGCTAGGAAAAACCCAAACCTGGTTGGGCTTACAGAAGCCTGGTGGGATTCTACCCACGACTGGGCAGTAGACATTGAGGGCTACAGGTTGTAATAGACAAGACAGAGTAGGGAGAAAAGGGGTAGGGGTAGAGCTCTATGTTAAAGAGCAGTACATGTCCTCGATGATCAGGATGGGTTCAGAAGAGAGACAAACTGAGGCACTCTGGGTAAGAATGCAAGGGGGTCATGCGGAAAGGGACTTGATTGTGGGCATCTGTCACAGACTGTCTCACCAGGGGGATGAGCTGGATCTACCTGGAATTTTCAGGTCAGCTCACAGAGGCTGTAAGAACAAGGGATGTGGTTGTCATGGGTGACCTAAACTACCCAGCCGTTTCCTGAAAGGATCAGTCATCCAGGTCTGAACATTCATATATATTTTTAGTCTGCATATAGGACCTCCACCTAACCCGGGAGGTACATAATCCCAACAAAGAAAATGCCTTCCTGGATTTGGTCCTTGCCACAGGCGATGACCTGGTGAGGGATCTGCAGGTGCTCAACTATCTAAGCAATAGTGACCATTGTCTGCTGGAATTTACTATCCAGCACAGGGTGGTGAAAGCAAGCAGTAAGGCAAAAGTCTTTGACTTCAGGAGGGCCGACTTCAAATGAGCTAAGGAGATTAGTAAGAGACACACTGGGGACTCAGAGCTTCAATGAGATGGGAGCCTAGGATGGGTGGTTGTTCCTCAAGGAGACAATCCTCCAAGCTCAGAGGGAGTCAGTCCCAACACGAACCAAAGGGGGCAAGGGTGCTAAAAAGTCCTCTTGGCTCAGTAAAGGCATCCAGGAAGGCCTGAGGTCAAAAAAGGTGGCATACAATCAGTAGAAGCAAGTGGCAATCACCAAGGAGAATGACACCTTGTGATTGCAGGGAAGTGGTTAAGAAGGTCAAGGCAGAGATGGAACTAGGACTGGCAACCAGAATTAAGGATAACAAAGTCCTTTTTCAAATACATAGGAAGAAGGCACCAGGTAACATGGGGCCTCTACAGGATAGGATTGGCAATCTGGTGATTGCAGCAAAGGAAAAACCTAACCTTTTCAACGAGTTCTTTGCCTCCATATTTCTGAGCAGGGACTGGGACAACCCCCCACTAGGATTACGGACAGGCTCAGGGGATACAACACCATGCCCAGGGTCAGGGATGATCTAATTAGGGAATGCTTGGAGGGGGTGGACAAGTATACAATCGGCAGGTCCAGATGCTCTTCATGCAAGGGTACTGAAGGAATTGGCGGAGGTCACAGCAGGGCCCCTGGCACGGCTGTATGAATGCTCGTGGTACTCTGGCCAGGTCCCAGAGGACTGGAAAAGGGTCAATGTGGTCCTCATTTACAAGCAAGGGAGAAAGAAGGACCCAGGTAACTATAGGTCAGTTAGTCTCACCTTGGTCCTTGGGAAGACCCAATAGGGGTTCACTGCAGGCAGATCCTGCCTGACTAACCTTGTTTCCTTTTATGACCAGGTCACAAAGTACTTGGATGTTTGCATTGAGCTGGATGTTGTCTACTTGGACTTCAAGAAGGCCTTTGACACTGTTTATCACCCCATTCTCATAACAAAAAAACTAGGCGACTGTGGCATTGATGCCTACACAGTCAGATGGGTGGCAAATTGGCTCAATGCTTGCACCCATAGAGTGGTGGTGGACGGGTCGTTTTCAGCCTAGAGGGATGTGGGCAGTGGAATTCCCCAGGGCTCAGTCCTCGGGCCTGTGCTGTTCAACATCTTTATCAGCGACTTGGAGGTAGGCGTGGAAAGCACACTGTCCAAATTCGCTGATGACACAAAGATGTGGGGAGAAGTGGGCACACTGGAGGGAAGGGACAGAATCCAACTAGATCTAGACAGGTTACAGAGGTGGGTGGATGAGAATAGGATGGAATTCAATGCAGACAAGTGCAAGGTGCTGTATCTAGGGAGACAGAACCTGCAATACACCTATAGGCTAGGGAACACCCCTCTCAACAACGCAATGGCTGAAAGGGATCTTGGAGTCATTGCTGACTCCAGGATGGACATGAGCCACCAATGCAAGGAAGCAGTCAGTAAGGCTAACCACACCTTGTCATGTATCTACAGATGCATCACTAGCAGATCCAGGGAGGTGATCCTTCCCCTCTGTGCAGTGCTGGTCAGACTGCAGTTGGAGTACTGCGTCCAGTTCTGGGCGCTGCACTTCAAGAGGGATGTAGCTAATGTTGAGAGGGTCCAGAGGAGGGCCACTCATATGGCCAGGGGGCAGCAGGCCAGGTCCTACGAAGGTAGACTAAAGAGTCTGAATCTATTCAACCTCCGCAAGAGAAGACTGAGAGGGGAGACACAAAGATGTGGGGAGAAGGGTGTTCCCCAGCTTATAGGTGTGTTGCAGGTTCTGTCTCTGGTGGCCATCTATAAACTTACCGGGGAGACCAGTGGAAAATAGGTGAGGGTCTGTTGCCCTGGGCACCACCTGGGATAACAAGGAATAACGGCCACAGATTGATTGCGAGCACGTTCAGGCTTGATATCAGGAGGCATTACTTTATGGTTAGGGCTGCCAGGTTCTGGAATGGGCTCCCAAAGGGAGGTGGTGCTCTCCCCTACCTTGGGGGTCTTCAAGAGGAGGTTGGATAGATATCTGGCTGGGGTACTATGATCCCAGCACTCATTCCTGGCTAGGGCAGGGGGTTGGACTTGATGATCTGTTCAGGTCCCTTCCAACCCTAGAAACTATGAAAAACTAACAAAAGAACCCCACAAGTCTAACATCCACAAGAAAAACTGTCAGCAAGTACAGACAGGAGAAATTCTCCTGGAAATGATTTAACCCTGGTTGTTCCCAGGTTGTTTCTCTGGAAGCAGCCATTTTTATTCTAGAAGAAAGCAGCAACTCCCCCAGGAGAAAATGAATGTGTGTTCAAGGCCTAAGCCTGTAGCTGAAGGTACCATATTTACTAAAATAAGATGACCCTGAACAGAAGCTGCCCCCTCCCATAATTAGATTCTATATATAGAAAATTTATAAATGTCATTATAATTTTTCCAGGTATAGAATCTAATGGTTGAAGGTTTGCCTCAACTTTGCCCCACCCCAACTGCTACAGCAGAGAAAATAAATCGGGGGGGGGGGGGTCAGGTACCCACCTTGCCCTCTTCCCTCCAAATCTTTTTTTTCCTGCAGCCCACACCTCCCATCCTTACAGTCAGACCTGGCTCTGCCTGAGCACATGGAAGCTCAAGGCAAATCTGAAAACACTGACCTTTAAATAAACCTCTGGTAATTTGCATATAGTATCCATAGAGTTAGTTCATCCAGAACTGATGCATTTTATCTTTTTTTGAAACTGCTGCAAGTTTTAGCACAGGTACACTATAAATACATTTTCCACCCATATATAGTACAAGCTATGCCTGATATCTGTCTAAAGCCAAAAGGCTCATGATTTACCATATGGTTCATGGGGATGGGCCCAAGGACTGTCAACAGCATTTCAAGCCATGACAACACCCAGCTCAGCACAGCTCAGTATGTGTTGATACACCCCGCAGAGGATCCATGTGCTAATGAGCCCTTCACCCATTATTGGAACCAGGTGTTCTTGTCATAAGCCTTGGGATCTTTCAAAATATTATATGCACAGGGCAACCTGCTCCAGCCCCACCTCATGGAGGGTGGGGCCACACCAATCATATGCACCAGGGTGAAAGAGGGGGTGACAGAAGGATTCCCAGTAAACTATTTGGGGCTCCATTCCGTGATGTCTGCCAGACATTTAAGGGTGGTGAAAAAACAAGAATCATTGGAAACGGAAAAGCTCAGCTGTGGGAATGAAGAGGAAGTCCAAATGTATTCAACATACTGGCTCACCATGACTTGAAAAAGACTCTGTGCTCCAGGGTACTGTGCAGAATGGACACACTACAATATGTTATTCTGATTGGCTTCACTAATTTATCCTTGTGGTATCAGCATGTTTGCCTGTTATGGGCCATGTGTTTTATAGTCACACTCAGTACTGACTGCATTTCATTGACTTTCTAGTTGGTTTCCATTACTGAGCACATGCTGCCTTTGGCAGTAGTTTAATGATAGACAATTTAGTTATTGATGATCCCTTGTATATAAATATAAGACAAGGGACTTTTTCCCCCCTTTTGCTGATGTGGGGACAGGAGGGAAACAAGGACTCATCTTGTATTAAAAGGTAGCAACATTAGGGAGTAGCAATACATTATAGCTACTGAATAGTTAATACGCTACAAGATGCATCTGATTTCTTAGCAGCCAGATGGTGGAGGTGGGAGGACATAGATAACCAGCAGAAACCAGTTTAGGCAGCTGCTACCTACCTACTCTGGCTCATGCAATAAAGCAGGAGCTCACCTGGGCTGAAATTCACTGTACAAATTAAAAGAAGTGATTGCTGTATTTATGGTGTCTGACTTACCCAATATGATTTTCTCCTTATATAAATGCTTGCTTTTATGGATGATGCCTGGGTTATTTGTGGGCAACTGCAGCTTGCCTCCAGTATGTGACTGACTAAACACAGGCCTACTCTCCTGCATTTTCCTAATACAAATAAATTATTTGTACTCTAACTGTTTGCATTTAATAGAGCAAAACATCAGGTGGTAAGCTGATGTATGCATCTGATTGGTGCCTCTGTTCACGTCTCAGTCATCAAAAGGAATATCAGGCCCTCCACCACTTGAACATGGTGGCTCCTTTAGCTACAAAAGAAAGAAAACTAAATTAATCTGGGAAGTCACTGGAGGATATCTATCTCAGATTCAAGGCCAGTGAATTAGTCAATAAAACAGAAAGGATAGAAAGAAAAAGAAGTTACCAACCTGAGAAATGCATTCTCCATTAGTAAAGCTGCTATCCTTGGACTTGCGTTTACTCATTGCACCAATTTACATCTTAAAAGAATAAATAAAACAGAATTACTACAATATAGCCTACTTCATTATTTGTTTTCATTCAACTATAGACATGCCAAACCTGAAATTTATTACTTTAACATCCCGCATACATATAATATCAACCAATACGTTCATAAAGTTTAATTTAGTAGACTATTTTTTCTTAATTGATGGCAATTTTGATGAATAGCTTTTTAAGTTTAAATTTGATGCATTTGTTATTTAAACATTTTTCTTTTAAAAACAATCCCTCTTTTAACTTCAGATTTCATTTTAAACAAATTATACAATCTTAAAATAGTATGTAAAAAAGAATCATGCTGCATCCATGAAACTATCAAAAACTCAAGCAACAGGGCACATGCCTTTCTATATAAAGAATTGGTGGGGGGAAGGAATACACTATTGCATCATATTTGTAACTACATGTACTACTATATTAAGGACCTGATCCTTTGCAGGTTGCCAAAAACAAAAGAGAAATTGTGAGAGAATTGGTGTTGAATCCAGGCTGATTCTAGGAGACACCATTATGCCCCTTATCAGTATTATATACTTAGTGTTCTGCATTCTCAGATTTTACCAATTTTCACTGATAACTTCCCTGGATTTTTTTTTTTAAGTCATTCAATTTTTTTACTGATTTACACTCGTTTTTCAGTTCAAATCCCTGGTAACCAGCACGAGAGGGGAATGGCCTATTCCCCACTTGTGCCACTTAACAGAGATTTGAACTGAAAAACGGGTGATGCTGGTAAGCTGAAAGGGTCACTGTGCCGGTTACCCAAGGTACAGGTTTTCAGCCAAATTTGTGGGGAAGTGGGGTGGCGGCGGCTGCACAGGGGCTGAGTGAGGGTGTCTGGAGCTACTGCCTGGGGGCACAGGGCTCCACAGGAAATGCTCCTGGAGTGGACAGGTCCAAGCTCCACCCTGGTGCCTCCAGATTCAGCCCTGCCCTAGGTGCTGGGAACTGCAAGCTCTGCCGGGGGAGGCAGATGGAAGAGCCTGGCCCCACTCCCTGCAGGCTGAGACAAGTGGTGGTACTGGGCTCTTCCCGGTGCTCTGGGTGGGCAGCAGACCGCTCTTGTCCCACGCACAGATCCAGGGTCACACGCCCCCCAGGAAGAACCTGGCACAGCCCCCCAGGGGCTGAGTAGCAGCAAGAGTTGCGCCCCTCAGCCAGCACCCACTGACAGCTCCCCACACTTTTATCTCTGCTGCAGCCCTAGAAGTGGCTGACGGGCTGCACTGCACCCCTCACCTCACCCCTTCCCCAGGCCCAACCTTACTCCCGCCCTCTATCACCACCAATTTTTCCCCGATTTAAACCAATTTTTTTTCTTGTCTTCCTTTTATCCTGATTTCACCCCAGTTTTTGTTTCAAAGATAAACCCCAAAAAATTCTAGGATTATTTTTTTAAGAATAAAAACTGAGAATGTGGAACACTATATACAATGAACTAACCTGGGTGATCCCAAATTTCTAGTTTTAGTGAAGTTGCATGACACTAATCACGAGCAAAAGAACTGTCTACTAAATAAATCAATACCACATTCACCATTTTCTAACATTCAGCAGATGTAAAATAAGAATCTGTACATTTTAAGCCCTATAATTTCTTAAATGTAGTCCACCCTCATAGGTTACATAATGGCATACCAAATACAGTGTAAAAGACTCTGTTTAGCTATAAATCTGAAACTTTTAATGTTTACTGATGGTCAATGAGAACTCTGTAGAAAATAACCGAAGTACAAAAGGAAGAAGAGTCAGTTAAAGGAGATAATTTACATTTCTCTGATTTAAGTCAATCCACTGACTAATATAAACAGGTAGATACCAAACTCTAATTACGTCATATTTGCAAAGATACAAACAACCACTAATTGTGTAAGATTCTCATTCAATACTGCAGATGAGAAAGAGCATGTTTACATTTAAATACTGCAACAGACTGACATGGTTCTTTTAGTACAGCTGTTTCCTGTGAATACAGAAATACTGGTTTAAAGGTAGCCTTCCATGGGTACAACTTACTCCATTCTGTGTCCACATTAGAGGGTTGAAGAATCACACTAGTTAAAGAAAGCTCACTCTCCCAATGGTTATATCAGTTTTAAAGAGTTGATGTATAGCCTGGACTGAACTCGACTACCCGTTTTCCAGCAGGCAGTCCCAAAGCAAAAATGAAGGGCTCCATCACCACCCAGGTGCCTGAACCATTTTCCTCATCCCCAATCAAAGCCACCCCCACCTACCACGGACCCCAGAGCATCCTGTGGCCCCAGTACAGATTGGGATCTCCCACAGAAAACCATTCCAACCCTGAGGGGTACCCTTAAGAGACCTCCACTGCTGCTTGCCTGCCACTCCCCACACTGCCCCCCCCCCAACTTGCTGCAGCTCCCCCTCTCCCAGTGCCAGGGGATGTAGTAGACCAGTGGTACAGGCAGTGTTCTGTGACGCCTGTCCCCATGATGGCAGAGGAGGGGGAAACGCCCCCCCCCCCATCCCAGGCAGCCTAGAGGAGTCTGCCAAACCACAGTACCAGCAAGAGGATAACCAGGAGTCCATGGTCCCCTTCACAAAACCAACAGAGCTCTTGATCCCAGCAGTACCCAGGGAAGAGATGCTCTAATTCCTGGAGAGCACGGTGTGCACCAGGAAGAAGGTGCAGCTTGCCCTAGACACCTGTGGACAGATTTCCACCAAGTCCTCCCCTTGGTCAGGCCTCTGGTGAGGGAAGGCAAAGGGCATAAGCAAAGCAATGCCAAAAAGCTTTGGGTAAGCTCTCAGTTTCCACAACACTCTTTATACCTATGGGAGGATAGGAGGATTGCTGATGGGTCCCACAGCTGGCACTGCCTCCTGCAAAAGCCCTGCCAAGCCTAACAATGCACTCCATCAATGAGTGGTTACCCTCAACATATGGAGATGGAGGACAGACAAGTCTCTGCAGGTGTCCTTCCTCCAGGAGGGGGGCTACTCTGTGCTTTTCCTGCAGAAGACCCACATGACTTCAGCTACCCAAGCCAACTGATGGCTGGAGTGGGGAGACAAAGTCTCTCTCAGTAACCTCACAGAGCTTTCCTATGGGGTGGTGACCCTGTTCTTCCCCAAGGCTACAGTTGAGAGTTATTCTCACCACTGAGGTTATGCCAGGCTGTCTGCTCCATCTCTGGGTCTGAATACAGGGGCTTGTCCTCACCATGGTAAACACCTGTACCCTTACATATGAGACAGAGATAAACCTTTTCTATCGGCAAATGGTAGCCTAACTTGGGGACCCGAGTTCTAAGAAGTGCCTGGCTCTCAGTGGGAACTTTAACGTGACCCTCGAGGTGCAGAACCACACTGGCAAGAAGTGGAGCTATGCTACTGCAGATGTCCTCAGAGAGGTTATCACTGACCACTCCCTGGGTGACGTCTGGCATGCTCACCACCCTCATGCCACTTTCACCTTTGTCAGGGATGGAGGATCAGTAGGTACACCACTCTCAGCTGGGCTGAATCTACCTATTCATGCTGAAAACCACCCAAGTCCACTCCTCCAGCACTAGGCCAGCCCACTTCAGTAACCTCCATCTCGTAAAGGGTTGAGCAATTATTGGGGCTGGACAGTCACTTAAGAGCTTTGTTGAGCTGTTGAGGGCCGCATGCACAGAGGCAGATGTAGGCACACATACACACAGGCACCCCCTCCCCTGCTCTGAGTCCCCAGCACACAGCCATGCTGGGCAGGAGCCATGCCAGCTGCACACGTGGCCTGAAGCAGCACATGGGAACACAGCGGAACGCCAGCCCAGCCTAGCTGCATACCAGGGACTCGGGGTAGGGGAAGGGGTGCAGAAAGAGGCCAGACCTGTGGATTATATGGGTCCAGCTGGGCAGGTCCCACACTGTGTTCCCTTCTTCTCCCTGCACACTCTCCCCCACCCAGAGTCCCTGGCACACAGCTGGTCCAAGCCAGTGCTACACTGTGTTCCTACATATTGCTTTGGGTCACATGGGCACAGCTGGAGTGGTTCCTGCCTGACTTGGCAGGAGCTGCGCCAGCCACTCCAGCTATGTCCACGTGGCATGGCTTGGTGGGACCTGGACTGCCAGGACCTAGTTAACCCGCAGCTCCTGGCCCTCTTCTTCCTATACCCCCTCCAGGGATAACCATACCTGAGCTTCAAATCTCACCAGAGGCTGGGCTGTCTGGTCTATGAATGGGAACAGGGTAAGAGGTGCAAGGCAGAAACCTAGCCAGGAGCTCATTCCCCTGCCTTGGAGCGTACACTAGGGGTTGGGCAAGATGTGCTGGGCCAGAGAGAGGAGTGGCTGCCTGGCCCCTGAAGCTGCTGCAGCTGACTATATCACAGGGAAGGGAGAAGGCCCCAGGGCAGCCATGGGCTAGATACAATTCTTCTTCAGAGGTGCAGGTCCTGTGCAAGGGCAGCCCCTGCCCTCTGGAGCTAGTCCTGAGGCCACTGCCTCAGCAGGCCCTGCAGTGCTCCTTGCCTTGCCATCTTAGCAGTCTGGGGGATAACCAAGTCAGTCTGCCTCCAAAAGGCCCACTACCACCAGCTCTTACATACTTGTGCTCTGCACAAACCATCATCCTGTCCTCGCATCCTGACCCAACAACAAGGGGTGGGACAGCCTAGCTAAGGCCAGCGGACAAGTCTGTATTCCACCTTAATCCCACAAGCCACCAGGGACCTCATCTGGCGCCTCCCCTACAAATGTGCATCTGGTACACAAATCCCAACACATGCCCATTTTCCCAGCAGAGGGAGACCCTGGGGCACGCCTACCTTGAGTGTGCCAGGTAGCAGCCCCTCTTCCACCTCCTCCAGAACTTCCTGCCCAGGTTCTGGCTGCACTTCTCCCCACACCTCAATGCACCTTTTCTGTTATGCACTCCTTGTCCATGGTTCCACCAAGCCCTGGACCTCCTGGTCAACCTCCTTCTGACTCTAGCAAAACTGGCCATCTACAAGACCAGGAAGGAGGCTGTCTTCCTGTCACTTTTCCACTTATGTCTGCAGGCAGTTTTGCTGGTCAGCATTCACAGGCCCCAACTCATTCAGAAGGCCAGTATGCCTTTCTCAGTGTTCCCTTCTGGATCTCTTATTAAGCTATGACCTCACCTCCTTCACATGCTGCATGAAAAATAACTTCCTCTTGTTAGTTTTAAACTCTTTACCTACTAGTTTCATTTGTGACCGCTAGCTCTTGTATTGTAAGAGAGTAAATAACAAATCCCTATTTCAGGGGTGGGCAATTATTTTGGGGAGAGGGCTGCTTACCCAGTTTTGGCAAGCTGTCACCATCTTGGGACCAATGTCCCAATGTCTTGGGACCAATGTCAGAGGCCAGCACCAGTGGAGTCCAGAGCAGGGGTGCAGGCTGGCAGGGGTCTGTAGAGCCAGGCTGGGCTGCACCAGCAGGGAGTGGGGGGAGATGGCCCAGTTCCACAGAGCCCCTGCCGGCCGGGACCCTGTACCCCTGCCGCCCTCCTCGGGGCCCTGCTGGCGCTGACCCTGGGATACCGGTGCGGGTCCTGTGCTCCCATGCCCGCTCACCGCAGCCTACCGTAGCATAAGCTCCCAGCAGTAGCTGCCCAGCGCGGCAAGCGGGGGGACAGCAGCTGCTGCCGCTGAGACACATCCATGACGGGCGAGCCTGGACCCGGGTTACAAGCTAGTGCGGAGTGCAGGGGAAAAGCAGCCCTTTGCCTGCCCTGTGGCTGGCACCCTGCACTGCAGCCACTCACAGCCCTTCTGGGGCTGCCTGTGCCTGCAAGTGGCTGTAACAGGGAGCATGGACCATGAGGCAGAGGAGGGGCTGCTTTTCCCTGCACTCTGCACCAGCTCCTTTCCTGCCCTTTCCCCCAGCCCCTTACCTGAGCTTTCCACATGGAGGCAGCCACATACATGGTCCCAGGCCAGACGCCCATGCTGTGGCTTCCAGCTGGGAGGTGGGGCCAGGCAGGCCCTGATGTTGCAGGAGCCCACCAGGGCTTCCTCTGGGTCCTACTGTCCCTGGATCCTGTAATTTTTGACAGGAACCAAGGACAAATTTTACATTCCGGAAAAAATTTTAGTGGCCCTATGGGTTGGATAGAATGGTCTCATGGGCTGTATTTTGCCCATCCCTGCCCTATTTACTTTCTCTTGGCCATTTAGGATTTTGTAAACCTTTATCATGTCTCTACCTCCCCACCAACCACGTGTTTCTTTTCTAAACTGAATATGTTCAGCCTCTTTAGTCTTTCCTCATATGGAAACTACTCCATACCACTATGCAACTGCCGGCAACATCTAGAGTAACAGAAGGTGCTACATGGTTTTCTTGCAGCAACTCTTGAATTGCAGTGAACAAGGGTGACAAAAGGAGCAACCATTACAATCCATTGCTATAACAAGTTCCTGATTTCACAAAGTAACTTAAGCCACCTGAAACTCTTAGGTTTATAAAATATAGTTGTTTAGATGATGATACAAGAGACATAAAGGTCTCTTATCCTCATTAAGAGGTGATTTATATATAGAAGACAGATAATCTCCAGATTATGATCAGAATCAGAAGGGCACTTGCCACAGGAAGAGACAGTATGTTAAATATTCTTAAAGCTAAGTGAGCTAGGACAATGACTGCAAGATGTATAGAGCCTTAGATATTTCCTTTTCCTAGGAAGACATAGGTATGCCCTACCTGTGAATCTACTACTGCCTCTGGCCTTTATGGGGAACAGACATTGAAAGTGCTATTTCTTTATATTGTTTACCCATTTTCAAAAACAAAGCAAAGAAATATCTGGAATTCAGATTCATATTTGTTTAGGATTTCTTGCATACCCTATACACACATAAGGATAGTAAACCAAACAAGTCATCAAGTGGTACCCACTCTTGCAAAACCCACATTGTTAGCATCAGAATAAGTGTCTCCTAAATGCTGCTCTTGGACGCCAAAGCTGAAAGACTTCTTTCCTCCTCCACACCTGACAGCATAAAAAAGAAACAAGCCAAAGGCTGACTCATCTGACAGTTTTCTATTGATAGAACTGCTTTAGAGTGTCAAAGCTAGAGAAAACCAAGTCAATTAACAACCAAATCCAGTTCTAACAAACCTTAAATACATATTGATCTTAGTGGAATGAAGAAACTGTTTTGGACATTGCTTCCAATAGTAAATAAATATCTTTAACTCTTCAAAGGATAAACTAAAGTACAATTTATAACAGTCAAATACACTTTAAAAATATTTAATATGCTATAGTAACATAGCAGAAAGCTGTATTTATTGTTAAACTAGGTTACTTGAGCTGGATATAGTCACACAGCAAAGCATGGGTTACATGGCAAGCCACTATGTCTCCAGGCAACCTGACATCACAGACAAGCTGTGGACATTGAAGCCAAGCACCACCCACGCTGAAGTTTGAATCTTGTCCTTTGACAGTTTTCGAAGTACACATTAGGTGCTCTCTGCCGGTTTTCTGTGGGGTTCCCTTCCAAAAATATCTGTTCTGGGAGCAAGGTTTATAGTTCAAGTCAGTACCTCAAAGTGCTCTGAAATCCAAACACAATTTTACTTCAGCAGTACTGGCAAAGAAAACACCAGAAGGAAGCTTAAGACTCTAGGAAACAGTGTTAGGGTCCTATAATCATACCAGTGCTCTTCATCCCTTTCTTGGGGAAGACATACGAGCAAATGTTAAGTAGTTGCAACTCAACATCAGCATGATCAGGGGAGCAGGAACTGTGCAGATAATAAAAAGACCAACTCTAAGAACCAGCATTAGGCTGGTGACTAATATAATGCCAGAATAAGGGTCCAGTCAATGTTTTCCATAAAAAAAGAAAAAGAACTAAGTTTTAACTCCCCACAGTGATTTGCACAAATCTACAAAAACTAAAAACACAAGTCTCACCCTTAAAGTATTTTCCTTGAGAAGGATCAGAACACAGGATCATATTACAAGAATTTTAGACCTTTTTAAAGTCTCAAATTATAGGCTTCTGAATACTACAGAAAATCCAAGCTATAGACATTCTAAAGTATTTGTACAGACCTTCCACTCCATCTTATCCCGTGTACACTGACATGTGGTGGCACTCATATCTCATCAAAATATTTCATAGATTTCATAGACATTAGGGCTGGAAGGGACCTCGGAAGATCATCGAGTCCAGCCCCCTGCCCAAAGGGCAGGAAGTCAGCTGGGGTCATAGGATCCCAGCAAGATAAGCATCCTATTTGCTCCTGAAGGTGTTCAATGTAGGTGCTTGAACCACCTCTGATGGCAGACTGTTCCAGACCTTGGGGGCTCAGACAGGAAAGAAATTCTTCCTTATGTCCAGCCTGAAATGCTGTCGCAGTAGTTTAAGACCGTTTGATCTCGTCATCCCTTGGGGCGCTCCGGTGAACAAACGTTCCCCCAGATCCTGGTGGTCACCCCGATAAACTTACAGGTGGCCATCAGATCACTCCTGAGCCTGAGCTTTTCCAGGCTAAAGAGATCCATGGCTCTCAGCTTGTCATCATAAGGTCTGTTTTCCTGACCTCTGATCATGTGTGTGGCTTTTCTCTGGATTCTCTCAAGCTTCTCCACATCCTTTTTGAATTGTGGAGCCCAAAACTGGGTGCAGTACTCCAGCTGCAGCCTCACCAAGGCCGAGTACAAGGGGAGAATGACGTCCTGGGATTTGTTTGAGAAGCATCTATGGATGCAAGCCAGCATTTTGGTCGCTTTACTAGCTGCAGCATCGCACTGTAGGCTCATGTTCATCTTGTGGTCAATGATGACCCCCAAGTCTCTTTCTTCTGTAGTGCTAGCCAGCATAGCACTGCCAAGCCTAGAAGGATGCCGCAGGTTTTTCTTCCCAAGGTGGAGAACCTTGCATTTTTCAGTGTTATCCCATCCTCCCATTTGCTGAGCCTGTCCGGGTCAGCCTGGATCACCCGCCTATCTGCTGGTGTGGATGCTTTGCCCCAAAGTTTGGTGTCATCGGTGAACTTGGCCAGTCCACTCCTGACTCCAACGTCCACATCATTAATGAAGATGTTGAACAATATGGTTCCAAGGACAGAGCCTTGAGGGACCCCACTGGTCAGAAGACACCACAATGAGTGACTGCCATCAATTACAACCCTCTGGGTCCGACCACGGAGCCAATTTCCCAGCCAGCGGATCGTGGTGGACCCAAGGCCACAACTGGGCAGTTTGGCCAAGAGGTGATCATGGGATACCAGATCAAAAGCTTTTTTGAAGTCAAGATATATGACATCAATCTCTTCTCCCTCGTCCACGTGATAGGTCACCCGGTCATAGAAGGAAATGAGATTGGTCAAGCAAGACCTACCCACAACAAACCCATGCTGGCTATCCCTTAGGATGTTGGCGTCCGCCAGTCCATTAAGGATGGTCTCCTTAATAAACTTTTCTAAGATCTTCCCCAGGATAGAAGTCAGGCTGATGGACCTATAGTTAGCCGGATCCACTTTCCTCCCTTTCTTGAAGATAGGCACCACATGGGCCTTCTTCCAGTCTTCAGGCACTACACCAGAGCGCCAGGAGTTTTCAAAGATCCGTGCCAGGGGCTGGGCTATGATGCTCGCCAGCTCCTTGGGTGTAGATTGCTGGACAGGATCACTGTGCCTCAAACCTATACCCATGGGGGCCTTTGCAAAGACAACAAATGCCTCTGTGGACAAGTTCAACCCATGTCCCATGTTGTCGACTGGTGTCCATTTACTATGCTACTGGTGGCCTTCACACTGGTGATGACATTGCTTTAAGATGGCTAAAATTATATGCCAAAACTGCATAAGCTAAATAAACAAATATGGTACGTGAGCCAGGTACAACTGAGGTATTTTAGGCATGGGATTCCTTAGCTACAGCCCTTTTATTTTTTTAACATTCAGATTGAGAGAAACCTACGTCCTATAGTAAGATTGTTTGGAAAACTGGCAGTCAAAAATCAATCCAGTGTAGATTGTTGGAAAAGAGGAAGAGCATCAAGCACTGAGATGCCTCACAATTCGGGGACTGTACCACATACAAACTACTACAGCATAACTAAATGCCTCTGTTCATGTGCAACTCACTGTCCACTCTCAGGGATAAACCAGGAAGGTCATTAAACTTCATCCACCCTTGTATAGTGGTGTTTGATGGATATTTTAGAAACTCTCCCAGCGCCAGAATCAGAGTCAGCATGGCATTGGGTCTCAACAAAAAATAAAAAATAAAAATCAAAGTTTGAGAAGTGTAAAGGAAGGTTTTGCAGAAGGAACAAAGCTCAAGGTTTTGGAGGTAGAGGATGGCGAATTGCCAGGCTAGCTAACATTAAAGAAAGCCATATGAAAGTGTAGTGTGGAATGACAGTCATGTCCCAGATGGGGACTGGAACTCCTAGAGAAACAATGTTTTCTTTTCACTCTGGAATTAGAAGAGAAAAAGGGTATGGCTGTTTACTGGGACTTGTATACTTCTTCAACTACCCTTTATTAATAGCAACTGGTTAATTAATTTTAGTTAATTAATAGTAACTGGTTTTAGCATTACAAAGTTGGACTGTGAGGTCTCAGCTCAGAAGGAAGTGCAAGTCAGACTCTGCAGTATGCGTGCTTAGAAACCAAAACCCATGACAAAGTTATCATCTTTTTATACTATCTCCAAACTGTAGTAAAAGTATCAATCAAGCACCAACTTCTAATATTAACAAATATCAGAACCCTGACTGTGATGCTTCCATGATCATGGCATAGCACCAGAATAGATACAACTGCCCATGGACACTGTCCTAGTATCATGAACATAGCACAAATCTCAAGGCTCATACTGTTGAGCTCTCTGTGTTGTAATAGAAGACCTTCACATACAGTTAACTTGCCTTGAAAATATAACCACTAGTGATCCCAGTCACTCCTTTCTAGCAAAACTTGAAATGCTGAGTGATAATTAATCCTCTTCTTCAAAAGCCTCAAATGCAGGGCCATACAGGATCTATATCATCCCTTTCTCCTCTTAACAGATCTACATGAGGCTACTGGGAAACAGAATATGCCACAGTTAAGCTGCCAACAAACTGACTACATTAAGATGTCAGAAAGCGTACAAGTAATCAGCTCTTAAAAAGGAAACAACACGGAAGATGAAGATAGGTGTTGATAAACACAAAGCAATGCACACTTAAGGAAAAGAAGAAAAATGCAGTTCACAGATATCTAATCAAAGTCATCAACAAAGGACTAAAATCCGGGTACTGTGAACAGTTCAATCTACAATGCTGGCTAAAGAAAGCAAACAAAATGTTATGGTGCAAGAAGAGATAAAGAATTATACCCAAAGTGTGCTGCTATTATAGATGAATCATGGATCTAATAATGTAATTCTCAACCTGGGATACCTCGAGTCTATAAAGTTGAGAATCACTGAACTATATAATAAAATTCAAGTCTATGTAGATACATTGTGTATTCACGCCAACTCCTATGGGTGTATGTCTCAAATTGCAGCAAGGGAGATTTAAGTTGGATATTAAGAAAAACTCTCTCACTAGGAAGCTGGTGAAACACTGGAACAGGTTACTTAGAGAGAGAGAGATGAATCTCCATCCTTGAATGTTTTTAAGACCTGGCTCAGCAACCCCCTGGCTGGAATGATCTAGTTGGGGATGGTCCCGCTTTGAGCAAGGGGTGGGACTAGATGACCTCCTGAGGTCCCTTCCAACCCTAATTTTCTATGATCCTATATTTGATTCCAAAGGTACAGTACATCCTTAATTAGCTTAAGTGACAGCTTTTTCTGCTAACTTGTAACTGATGATACTGTACAACAAACTTCTTCTCAAGTTTCACTGTATTTAATATAAACTTAGTATGTTAAATTTGGTGTGGCTTTACATGATGCATTCTGCAAAATTTTTCGTATGATGGCATATAGTTTCACTTCTCCAAATCATTTTTCAGTGTGTACTTTCCAAACAGGTTTAGGTAGCAGAGGATGCATTTAGCTGTCCTTCCAAAATATTAGGGTTTTGATCCATAACAACAACAACAACAAAAAACATGGCAGAGGTAATATGTTTTATTAGACCAACTAAATATTTGCAAAAAAAAAGTCTTTATTTGCAAGCTTTCAGGCAGAGTTACCCTTTATCAGGCATAGGAGCCTGGAAGATTTTAGGAGTTCTCCTAGGTAGAAATGAAAATTCACCTTTAAGGCACTTGATTTTTGATGAGTCTGCTAAGCAGCTGCAGTTAACATAAATCCACTTCCCTATGAATTGTTCCCATCCCAAAACATGAGAGGCTCCTAAATGTGTATTGCGTTCAATTTTTCAAAGATTCTAATAGATCAGCAATGTTCTTACATTAGTCAATGATGTGACAGTCAGTATATTTTATTTTCCAGAAAGAAAATGCTGTTGTCCAAGTAACGCAAAATGCCTCTATCAATTATTATAGATAATTGCCAGTACAGGTAGGCTCTCAAGCAAAAGTTATAGGGAAGACTCTATTCAAAGGCGTCAGTTTATTTTCAGTATACAATTTGTTTTTAATGGGACAGTGATTTAAGATGCATGAGGAAAGGAGTTCCCTTCCTCAACCACTTCCATGACAGAAAGCATCTTTATCTGTAGTCAATAAGTCACCCTTCTCCCTAAACAGTGAAAAAAGACAGAGACACAGACAGACATATTCACTCCAACTTATCACCACCTTTGCTGTAACAAGACTTTTTTTCTCTCCATGCCCACATACTCATGTTAAAAACAGAAGCAGCAGCAAACTTGCCACAGCAGGTGGTAGAAAATTCAGGCTCACTCTCAAGTCAGACAACGTTCTTTGGCTGAATCTGATATCTTTTATTAGACCAATTTTCCAACTATTTAATTTGATCTAATAAAAGATATCAGATTCAGCCAAAGAACTTTGTCCGCACATGTCCGTAGACCAACATGGCTACAACCTACTCCCTTGACTCACTCTCAACAAACTTGGCAAGAATTAAAAAAGCAAGAGAGAACAAAAGTCCCCTGCAAGACTTGAAAGTATTCAGGTTTTTTTTTAAGGTACAGTTTCTTTAATAGTTAAGGTACAGTTTCTTTAATAGTTAATGATATAAACATTTTTAAGACTTGTTCCGGCCTACCTACTTTAAGGTCTAAATTTAAATACAAATTTATGAAGTAAACAAGAAACTACTGAATTATAAAAACTAAATGCCAGCACTCATTTGCTGAGGGGCATTACTGAAGTCACTGGGATTGCCTAACTGAATGAGATTAAGAGTCATAGGACCAGACTTTAAATTGATTAAATGGATGCTGCAAAATACTTTTTCTCACTCACATTAAATGGCATCAAAGACTTTTTTGTCCAAAGAGTTGAGCTCTGGGACCCAGAAACAGAGTAGCACACATTCATATGCTATACTAGCACCTCTCATTCTCTAGCATCTCTCTCCCTCACTCCTTCAAAAAAATGGAAAACCTCAAAAACTGACTCATACATACACAGATACCTATAAGAATACAAAGAGCCTGGATCAGCAATTCTGAGACATGTTAAAAAACCCATTTGTTCCATTAATGCATTAATTCATAATAAATTAAAACTGATAAAAAGGGTATTTCTGAGTTCAAAAACGGTTAATGTAATTCATATCAAAGAAATGGGAATATCACAGACCTGTGTTATTTACTGTCAGAAGCAGGTGGTACTTCTAAGCATACCACCACTTTCCCTAAATCTGCAAAAGGATCACACTAAAGCCCAGGGATATAGATGAAGCCTCACCAAAAATGATAAGTAAACACAGACAGTCCACTTGGGCACAGCGATCACAATATACAGTAGAGAAAGGGAGGGAGGAAACAGTTATTTCACTACACTTGAGACAAGATGGTTAATTGTATTTTGTAAACAGTATAAATTAAGAACACACAAAAAGACTTTTATGGAAAAAATAAAGCTCGTTGTTTACTTGAAGTGCTGGTCTACCAAGAGACACTGAAAAAGCCCAGACTTGATGTCTTGGAGGACTTGAACATTTTTGTCAAGGCTGGTTCTTCAGGGCAGGAGCAGAACTTCATGGCTTCCATGTCACCCACAGGGTAATCATCTCAGATTGTTAACTGCGCCAACACATAAAGCAAGGCATGCGTCAGACCTGACCATCTGTGTCTGCCTGGGAACACGGGATCTGACTGAAGGTGTCACCTGTCATGGTCAGACCATTACCTTCTGAAGGTACAGCTCCCCCTCTCTAATCCCCCTGGCCCCACAGGCTAGCTACCTTGTCGTGCCCCAGGCTAAGCTATGTTGTTGTGCTCAATTCAAAAAGTCTGAGCCTGAATTGATTCAATCTTTGCAGGTTAGTCTAACCTGGGCTAGGCTGAACCGCTTTGTAACTGTATAGACATCGTCTCTGAACTGAGAAAATGCTCCCCTCCCCTTCAATAGTGCTGAGCTAAGAGGGCCACGGCCAGGTCCTGGCAGGACACTGAGTGGGGAGGGGTTCCCCCTTTTGCTGCTCCAGACCAGCCCAGCAGGGATAACAGACCATTTATCAGACCATCAGAAAACAAAAGCCTCTCTCATTAGTTCAAGCTCTTAAACAACTTTTTCCAAGGAAGGGACATTGCTGGCTAACCTGCTGGATTATCTCTGAAAGGCCCTGACCTGACACTGTCCTGTCTGCCTTATACAGACACCTCTCAGCATTAGCTACGGTCCGGTCCGTTCTGTGGGAGGGGAACGCTTGCTTGAGCAGGGAGTGGTGGGTGCAGTGGGGTGGAGCAGGAGGAAGCCAGGCAGACTCTGCTATGCCTGTAGTCTCTGCCAGAGCTGCAGCCTGCGAGCAGAGGGGAGGGGCCAGCACTGCTGGGGAGCAGAAAGCCCCTCCCAGGGCTTCAAAGCATCTGGGATGCTGGGGAACTCTGGTTTAACTTACAC
The DNA here is from genome assembly GCF_052110815.1 of Crocodylus siamensis. Classification (NCBI taxonomy): domain Eukaryota; kingdom Metazoa; phylum Chordata; order Crocodylia; family Crocodylidae; genus Crocodylus; species Crocodylus siamensis. The sequence goes on along the minus strand of NC_143398.1, from coordinate 221,819,756 downwards.
TAGGAAGGGGTCTGGGACAGACATTGCATAAACCGGTCCACAAAGGAGATGCAGCAGGACAGGTGGTGGGACCAGAGCTAACTTGTGACCCGAGCCAAGGCCAACGACTTTATTCTTCTTCAAATGACTACCCCATAGCAGCCAAGCTTCACCCTGCCCCCGCAGCAACCAAACACCACCTGGCAGTAATGTCCTAAACAGCCAGTGCCCTTGTTTGTTCCCATTGTCTCTGCCTGGAAACCAAAGCACCTACAGGCCACAGGGACTAGTTTGCCACCTGCTACCAAGCCTCCTGTCCCTGGCATGGGCAGCGTAGCCACAGAGAGGAGACCTCAGTCCTGCCGGGATGGATGGCACTAACTGGAGCAGATCCACTTCCTAGCACATGCCTGGGGAGGGGGGTGGGGCGGACAAGCTGCGAAGTGAGCTTGTTGTGCCTATGCTGGCTAGGAAGAGGCGGCTGGGGGGAGCCCGGGGCCGCTGCTGGGCGGGACTACCAACACCTGCCTCCTAAACGGCCTCTCCATACAGGCCCCCGTCCCCGCAGCTGCTTTAATCCCCACCCGGCTCGGCCGCCCCTCAGAAGCCCGGTTCCGCCGGGCCGCCGCGGCTGCGCGCCCTCAGGTACCTCCCGCGCCGAGCCGTTCCGTCCCGCGCGCCCTCACCTGAGCCGCCGCCGCCGCCGCGAGTGAGTGAGTGAATGAGCGAGTGCAGCTAAGCGGCCCCTCCCCCACAACCCGGCGCCGCGCGGCCTCTCCCAGCGTCCCCAGCGCGCGCTATCACGTGACACAAATGACGCAAGACCCCTCCCCGCCTAGGACTCGCCTCAACTCTGCCCCTGCCCCTGCCCCGCCCCCTCACTCACTTCCGCTTCGCCCCCTCAGCCCCCCGCGCCACTTCCTTCCCCTCAGCCCCCATCTCCTTCCGGGTTCCCTTGGCAGCGCGGTGCATTGTGGGCGGCAACCTAGTTCCCTCCCCCTCCTTCAACCTACCGAGCTCCCTCGGGGCGCATGCGCAGTGGCAGCCTCCCATCTTTCTCCCAGCCAGAGCCAGAGCTAGAGCCTGAGCAGCAGAAGCAGGAGCAGCTGATGATGAGGAGAGAGGGGGAGGCTGGGGGACCTTTTATTTATATTGTTAAAGGGACAGAGCGCTAATTCCGCCCGGGATTGGTGTGTGGGGGGGTCGGAGCGAGGAGCCTGAGTTTCTCCCCCCACCCCCAGCCCAGCCAGAGGATCCCAGAGAGACCCTGGGAGAGGAGAGTTTCTTCCCCCCTTTGGCCGTCAGAGGAGAGAGAAAGAGACCAAAAACCTCTTAGCAGCGCAGCCCCTTCTTCTGCCTCTGCTGCTGCTGCTGCTCGGCCCTGGCTGGAGACCCCTCAGCACACGCACACGGAGGAGCAGCAGCCAGTTCACCAGCCCCCCCCCCTCCCCTCCTCCCCCTTTATTACCCTTTGTGTGTGTCTCCTTCTGCACTGCTCCAGGCCGGGGAATAAAAGTGGGGTGCAGCCAAGGTAAGCGTGTTTACGTGGGGGGGAGCCCTGCCTCTGCCCTGCTCTCAGGCTGGCTCTGGGGCAGGCAGATTTGGGGAGTGGGGGCTGGGAGGGGGGTTGTTTTCTGTCTCCATCTTTCAGCTTTGACGAGAGACACTTTGATTGTTTACGAGTCTAGCAAAGTGGCTGATTTTTTTATTTTTTTTATTCCCCCTTCCCCCCCTCAGTTTTGTTTCTTGCTGTAATCCCTTGTGCTTCCCCATGGGGGGATGTGTTTATCTGTCACTCTTTCCCCACTCTTGTAGGAAGGGGGTACCTCTTTCTTCACCGCTCTTTATTTTTTCCCCAGTGTTTGAGGAAATGTCATGGTGTAGATAATGATCAAGCCTTGCTGGTGGTGGTCTCAAGTATGTCCCAACCCCCACCCTTGCCATCCCCACCCCCTTTTCAGAGTTGCCTTTGATTTTAGGGGATTTGCTGTTTCTGGGAGCAGTATTTTTGTCCTTTGGTTTTTCTTAGTCCTGGTCTCGCATTTTTTTTTTTGTTTGTTTCCTGTGCAAAGAGAGACAGGGGAAGCATTTAAAAGATGTTTTGTGCAAGGTTTGTCTTATTCTTGATTTCTGTCAAAAGTGCTTATGTTTCCAATATCGAATTGAGAAATCAGAAATCGTAAAAGAACAATGTGGAGTTGAAACATTTGGGAATTTTTGTGTCTGACTTTGTTTTGGGTACAGTTAAATGTTTCTTTTGATGACAGTTGGAGTTACTAAATTCAGTTATGTAACGACTAAGGCGATGATCCCACAAAACTCTTGTATACACTTCATTCTAAGCCCACCAATATTCTTAAAATGGAGTTACTAACATAGGTAAATCTTTGCAAGAACAGGGCATATGTACTAAATCTTATATCAACACTTGATTATGATAAACAGCTAGTTCTTGGTAAGGCTTTCATTTTATTTCTTTTTTTCCACCCCCCAAGATACTCCATTAGGAAGTCCAAACCTTCCTGTCAGTATTTCTGTCATACTAGCAGTTTGTTAGGTTAGGTACAACTTTCACTTTTAACTAGTCACTTTTTTTATTGCTATAAAATCTACAGGTTGAAAGATTTTTAGTTTCTACAACTTATTTAAATTTAAATGCCTGGTCCTGTTTTCTAGAAAACATTGAAACAATTCTTTAAAAGATTCAAAAGCATCCAGAAGTAAGAGTTTACAAGTTAATGACTAATTGTAATATAACTGTCCTCTTTTGTGCAAGTAGGACACTTACTTTAAAATCATTACTGTCTCTATAATTTTGGACTTTCACTGCATTTTTTATATAGTTGTCTGTGTTTTAAAGGCTATTCTGTGCTGTCAGTTTTTAGGAAATGATGCAAGATAATTTGAACTGCAAGGTAGGCCACAGGCTATGCATTTCACTGGGGCATCGCAGCTAAAGTGGATTCAGCATGGTATATACAGTATCTGTATCTTGTATTTGAGGAAGAATATATACAAAGCCTTCAGTTGCAAATGTTGTTTTATCTCTGATCCCATAATTTGTGTCAGCAAAAAATATCTTGTGTAAAGTAGCAATTTTGTGATCAAACTGGCAAAATGAAAATAGCAATTTGATCAGGTTGGAAAGAAAAATAAATTTGGAAATATATTCCGTGTAAGCAGTGTGAATAGGAAAGGACAAGCAGCTGTAACTACAGTTCTATAGAACTGTTCAGCTTTTAGTTTTCTATTTAGCTTGTGAAGATGAGACAAATTGCAGTATTCATAATTTTAAAATATCTAATATATAAAGTAATATTCCTTCTGAAGGTCAGTAGGTAGGCTAGCTAGGCATGGAAACTCATTAAAGAAATGTGGCTCCTATTTAGTTACTTTAATGTAGGTGAAAATAGATATTTCCAGCAAAAGTTTATTCAGGAATAAAAAAATATTTTTCCTGTTTCATACCCACCTGCTATAACATGACTAGTACTTTTCTTACTCTGAGGATACAATCTGTATTTTCTGTGTCATGTAGAAATCTATGATGTGCTCAAGATTATGCTCCCAATATCTGTATTATTTGAGGTTCTTCTGCAACTTCAACAGAATATAGTTGGTAAATGTAGGTAATTCATTACAGAGCATTACAGGGTTGTTTTTTTTCCTTATTTAATTTTAATAAAACCCATAACTGACATGGTTTAAACCAGTTGCTCAGTTTAAGGGGGAAAAAGAATAAAATTTGAGAAATTCCAGTTTTTCAAGTTTTGGGTATATTAACTGTATATTTATTGATGTATATTCCTAGAGGGGAACCATTTCTAAAACCTTAAGCTTTCTTAGGCCTGGATCCTACATTCACATGTGCATGCAAACAGCATCAGTTTGAATGAGGATCCACTCTCATGGAATAATTTGTAAGATAGAGATTCTAGAGCATAATCTTTTCAGGATAGGAACATATTTTTATATTTCTGCAGTGCCCAAGACAATAGGCCTTCAATTCAGAATGGGGTTCTCTGGGTATTGTCATACCAACTCCTGCTAAATTTAATTGTATTAGCAGGTATAAAGAAAACAGCTGGGAGCCAACATTTATTAAAAACTAGAGATTTTTATTTTTTTTCTTAAGTTCTTATTCTAGTAACACAAGGAAGTATTAAATATTAATTATTGCTTTTTAAGAAAACTTTACATATATTTTCCTCATTGGCATATTTGTATACTTAACATTAGTTATTTTTTAATATTCTTTTTCTTTACTAAAAACTTACTTGGAGTGTTAGTTTTTTTAATTTAAACGAGATTTTCTAAAGCAAAATTATTCACAAGCAAAACTTAGATTTATGTGATTCGACCCTTGTTATCTTCTTTGGAAGCTGAGAGTGCTCAGTTTCTCTCAAGAAGTACTTCATCTCTGAGATCACGAACAACATCACTTGCAAGAATTTCTCATCTTGTTTTTCACCTGGGTTGACTACATTAATCTGTAATAGATTTTTTTCCCCTCATTGTTCATAGTGATCTTTTGTGAAGGAAATTAAAGCTTAAGAACTTGGTTAACTACAGAAAGTTAACTGCAATATCAACTTCTGAATCAACAGTGATTCTCTTGCATAAACTTCACTCCAGCATGCCACTCTGTGTGGGTGGGCCTTTGTATATATGTGGAACCCCATTACTTCTTAATATGGCTTCTCTTGGGTGTCAGAGCTCATGGGCAGAGCGCAGTTTGGGATAGGGGTCTTAGTTAGGAATAGCTTGGGATAAATTTTTCAGAAGTGACTTTGGTTCACAGTGGTTGGTGAAAGTTGAGGGGATTTAGGCCCCAAGGTGCCAAAGTCACTTTTTTGAAAAGGAAACTCAGGTCCTTTGTTCTTTTAAAAATGTTACCCCTTGGGCTGGTTCCATTGAAATTGATGGCAGTTTTGCCTCTCCTGTCTCCATTCCCTCCCCTGGGAACAAAATAAGGCGTGTAATATAGGGCCTGCTTTCTAAATATTTTTGTAAGACTGTTAGTTAGAGAAAATTGCTTGTAAAAACTGCAAATAAGGTTTATCTCCCTGTACAAAAATTGAGGTATGTGTTTGTTATTAAATGGAGGATGGAATAAAATTTTAGAAAAAGCTTGAAGGTTCTAAGATACCTCTTGTATCATATATAGGAGGTTTTAGTCTATAATTACAGTTAACACAAATAAGTCATGCTAATAGTTTAACTAATTTTGGTAACTTCGACCCATTCAATCCTTCAATTATTAATCTAAAACAACATACTTTATACATTTGAATATAGGAATTTATAAACAGTTTGGGAGTAAGAAGGAATTTCATGCTTTATACTTATGAATTTCTTGGCTTTGCTAAGTTTTTCTAAACAGAATGGAGCAGAAGATTGTTACGAAGTATGTGTGCATACATTATCTATGTATATAAGCAAGTCTTGAATTATTCTTAAATGTTAATATTCTTTTCTGTTCCTACAGACCATAACATTCACGTAACTAATAAAACAATGTGTGAGGTCTTGTACCTCCAAGTTGTTGACTTGAGTCTTGCAAAGGGCAGCAGGGACCAAAGCTTTCATCATCTGCTGGCTTTTCATTGAGTTTCGTACAATAAATTGATCATCTCAATTCATTCCATAGTTGACATGTGCCCATGTCACAAAAGTCTCCATTATTTTTTGTCTGCGTTATATGAGAGACTGAAAAATAAGTTGAGGGAGAATGACTGAAAGAGGCTCACATTATTGGATGTCGAATCACTTGGAATAGGAGCGAGCATGTTGTAATAGCAGCATGAAGAAACTGGCACTACCCCAGTTTGCTGGAGACTCGCTGGACGTCAGGCTTGTCAAAGCAGCATGATTTTCATGAATGCTGAATGTACTTAAAATGATTTAGGTAAAATAAATTTAAATTCCTTTATAAGTTTATATTAACTTCCTTCAGAGGTGAAATATATTCTGTCATTACTTGCTGAATATATATGTGAATTTACAATGTTTATTTTATTATACCTCAAATTGTTTACTAAACAAGGGTGGTTTGGGGATAGGGTAGAGGTTAAAATATTAGCTACTGAAATTTTTGGAAACTAAACCCTATGGAACTGATAGTGCTATAGTGTCATTACAACTGTTTAAGGGAAAAGTCAAACCCATGTTTTAAAGACTGAAAATATCAAGACTATAAGTTCATGAAAAAATGTATTGACATAAACCATAAACAATTTTGGTGATTTAAGTATTTATCAAAAGCAAGAACAGTTGCTTAAAATTAAAATGTATCTTTGATTTTAGGGTTTTGAGAGTGGTTGCATCACTAACATGGCTGCTGTAAAAGTCAAACAAATTCCTAAGTGGGGGAACAAAACAGTTGTCAACTGTTTGCACAATAAATCCTGCTGGATCAAGTGGCGATATTCTCAACATTTAGATAAAGCGAAGCTTGCAATAATGTTGCCACATAAACTGATGCCAAAGGAAACAAATGGGAGGACAGTAAAATAAAAGTAGAACAAATCAGCCTAATAAAACCTAAACATAAACCTATACATCATAAATATGAATAGTTTCAGTGCCTCCATTTATAATACCTAACTTTTTGGATACATTTCAATGAAACTGAATTTTTTCAGTATTGAGCTTTTTTTATTTTAAATATCTTATATATCAATAGTGTGACTGATGGCTTTGGGTGGTTGATCAAACTCTACTTCTTCTTTGAGCAAACTGGATAAATGTACATGCTACCACATATGAGTAGTCCCACTGGAGTCAGTAGTTCATGTGCAAGTATTTGCAAGTTTGGGGTCTACAAGGCACTGGTTACCAGTAGCTACATTAAACAAAGGATGAGGTTCAGTCCTTTCTTTATGTATTTCGGAATGCATTGCCCCATACCCGTGAATTATTGTGACTTGAGTATTTTTAATGGTATAACAATGATAGTCTAAGGCTCTGATCCTGCAAAACTGTATGCCTATGTTTAATTTTATGCATGTGAGCAGTCTTACTGATTTCTGTGAGATTCCTTGTATGTGTGATAAGCATGTAAGCTCTGCAAGATCAGGATCTAAATTGGTAGCTTCTTAATTGGAGGTGAAGAATTCTTGCATATACACTAGTTTTACTATGATAGCATTCTACAAAGTAAGCTGATAATAGTATCCCTGATGAAAGATACTAAGTTGTCAAATGTCTTTAACAAACTGTGATTTTTGTCATTTCTTCCATCTTTTCTGGTTGGATTTTTGTAACTTTCTTTTGGTGTGGGTGCTTTGTGGGGTATGTTTGAGCATGGACAAATTGAAAGACTAGACATGTCCATTTAAATTGCTGGTGCAGCATTAATTATAGTGTTCTGGAATCATGACTGTTGGAATTAAGTAATCATATTCTAGGTAGGTTAGTATTCAGTAGTCAAAGTTCAATGAACTCATATATTTTTGCAGTACATAACAACCTGTTTGGAAAATGCTTTGCTGTTTTGCAACCCTTTGTTTTAAAATTTTCTGTTAAAATTTTTAAAGGACTACATCACGTTTCTCAAGGGTAGACCTTATCTGATAACTTAAAACAGCTATTTGTCTCTCAAAATGAAATGAAATCAAATTCCTGGTTAGGACTGTCTTAAAAAGGTTGGGTTTTTTTGTTTGTTTGTTTGTTTTGTTAAGGTATAGTTTCAGAATCTCTTTTTTACTACTTTTAACATTTTGTCACACCGGAGTTCTTGCTGAAGGGTTTCTTGGCCATTTTAGAAGCTATAATCCAGTTAAAAGGTTTGTTTATGCTTCCCATCTCTGTTCTGCTGATGGTATTAGAATGCAGGCCAGAGCCAGACATCTAACTGTTTATAACATTCAAACTTCAATTAAAGCTGCAGTGTTCAGTTTACTAAATATCAGTATGTTTGTGCCAGCTACAAATTATTGCCAGCGATGATGGAAACGGAGTGATAGGCTCTGATTCCTGTCCTTCCCCATTTCACTATTGTATAAATCTATTTTCTTCATTTTCTTTCTTTCTTTCTTTCTTTCTTTCTTTCTTTCTTGTATATCATAATTATGAGGCTTATGTAGAATTTTAGCATTCAGAATTTTTGTTTTACACTCGGAGTGGTTTGTGGGATTGAAAGAAGAATGATTGCTCATGACTTACTGATATCTCTTGTGTTTCGAGGCCAAAATTATTGACTCTGGTGGAAACTTTGCCCAAGTAAGGACAGCAGGGTATGGCCTTTTATCTTTCAGCAGGTGTCGGAATATGTTTAACTTAGCCCATAGGCTGTGGTCCAAATATAAACTGGCTTTGACTTTTTTTATAATAAGATATAAAGCTCCACATATTCAGTTAGGCAAAAGTGTACACTTTACTAGATAACTTAACAGTTTACAAGTAGACAGTCATGTGTTCCTTTTTTTAAAAAAATGTTAACTAGCAACATAGTTTTTTTTTTTAAATCCAATAAATTCTGCTCCAGGCTGCTGTTGTTGCTAATAGGTTGCGTTGGGTTTTTTAATGCCTTAAATTGGTGAAATACTTTAAAAAGCCAGTAAAGTAACTTGCAAAGTTGCTTATTTTGCAGCTTACCTATACATGTGTACACGGTGCACTGGCTGGACTGCAGAAGCTGCACTTATTTATTTATTTGCATACTGGTTTATTTTTGTCTATCAGTTGCTATCCTTTTCATAATGTCCCTATGACATTTGCTGTGGCTGATGTGGTTGGTTTGTTTGTTTTAAATGCTTATAGTAGGAAGAACCCTAGGGTCTTAGGCTCTTTTTAAAGTCTATGGCCAAATATTTAGTAATTTGAATGGATCAGACCCTACAACTGAATTTTTCATGAGTTCTGACTTTATTTATTTTATAGCATCTTCCCAGTTCTAATCATGAAGAAGTCCAAAGAGTAGATCAACAGACATTCCATTAATTGTACTGAAATACTTGGTAATCTGTTAAGGAAAATGAGCATACCTTGGATATTTATCTGGATATTGATAGTCATCTTGGGCATATAGTAAACATTGCAATGTTTCCCTTCTTCCCATACTTACTTTTGAAATGTAGCTGTTCTTTTAGCGAAGACTGGTAATTTATGAATCAGTCTTTGCCATTTGTTGTTATTATAACAAATGGTAAAGACAACAAATGGTTCTACTAGGAGACTGTATATCCAAATTAAAATAGTGATGAGCCAAAACTCTCTGAGAAGTAAAAAATGTAAAGGAAAATTAAATAAAAAAAAATTGTAAATATAGAGTTTAAAAAGTAATTTCCCACATAAAGGGAACTTGTAAGCATTTTTATCTCAGCAAAGATAAAATAGAATGTGTGAAAACTGCCTGCTTTCTCTTCAATGACAGTTAATTATCAGAATGAGAAATAACTTATTTTAAGCCAAGAAAATAAATTCATAAGCATCTGCTTAAAATGTATTTTCCACATCAATTTTGGAAATCAATTTGTATTATTTATGCTCATATTTACTTCTTAATGGATCAGCATTGGGGGGTGGGGAATACGTGGGTTGGTTGTTTGTTTTGTTTCAGTTCTTGGAACAAAGGTTTGAACTCATCAAAACAATCCTGAAACACATTTGTTCTGTGGGGATTTTGAAAGATGTATGTGTTTTCTATAATTTCACTGGTTTCAAAAGAAATCATAAATACAAATAAGAATCTGAGTAGTGACCTGCAGATTTTTCTCTTTAAAGGAATCCATTATAGTACATTTAGTACTTTATAAACATTGGGTTTTCTTAGCTGTTTCCTGAATGATGCACTTTTCTATTAAAGGAATAGAAATTTGTGGTGAGGAGGGGTGCAGTTCTAACTGTTAAATCGCTGTTTTGGAAAAATAATGAAAGATTAAATGTAAGGGCATGAATATAAACTTACTAAATTCTTCCCAATAGCAAACATGGAAGATGATCAGCCCTTTTAGGAAATGGACAAACTTATCTTTTAACAGACTGAAAAGGGGAGAGGACCTGCTACTCAGGAGCTGTTATGTAACCAGTGTGTCTGCATGTTCCTGTTCTCCAAGTTAGCTCAGCCTCTGTGTAACTTTAACCCTGTTTCATTCAGGCTTTAAATTCCAAGTTTTCCCCTTGTATCCCTACAGAAGCATGCAGATACCATATTTTAATTGCTGATCTTTGTTTTGTTTGATATAATATAGTTGTTACATCTACATATATCTTTGTGACAGGTGGGCAATTATTTCAGCTGGAGGACCACCTAATGAGTTTTGGTGAGCTTTCAAGAGCTGCAAGGGTAGCCCTGCCCCTTGACAGGTGCCCCACCCCCTGGTCACCATCTTAGGACTGGAAGCCTTGGCCCTAACCCCTGACCTTCGCCACAGGAAGTCCCTCCCCTTGCCCCCAAAAGTATTTCTTTGGGGGAGGGAGGGTTGCTGTCTTGGAACCAGAAAAAAAACCAAACCAAATCATATACCAGAAGTCAAACATCTACTAAAAGATCTTTTAATTTTATTTCAAAAAATATTTTTTGCCATGATTTATTTGTGTTTGCATAGTGTATTGCATAGGTGATTGTATAACAGCTCAAAAATAAAGTCTTAACTCTTATATGTTGTGTGGGGTGTGGTTAGGATGTGTGTGCATCATGGGAGCAGAGCCAAGGGGGGCTTTCCATGACTCATGTGCCGCTCTCGGCACTCATGCGCCACTGGGGGGGAGCCCCGCACAATGGAGCTGGGTGCCTTCCTCGTTCCCTGCTTTATTTGTAACACAGTAAGCTTGTGGATGCCATGTCCAATCAATTCCAGTATTTCAAGGCAGGTTCTGGGAATCAGTGGGTGTAAATCAATTTGCTGATGCTGGTCGTGATGATGATTGCAACTGGTACAAATTGGACCACTGGAAAAAGCCTGATTCATAGGATAATACCTCATAGTGTTTCATGAAGAGGAATTTCTCTGCCATGTCCTGCTACTGCCTACATGTATCAGAAACAGCAGTTCATGCTTTGGGGGATATCGTCTATAATTTAGTTTCTAGTAGAAATGAAAGAGTCTTATGAGAGGACCCTTGAGGGAAAATGTGGGGATCACTAGTATAACAAAATTTGGGGACATACGGAGCCCCGCACAATGGAGCTGGGTGCCTTCCTCGTTCCCTGCTTTATTTGTAACACAGTAAGCTTGTGGAAGCCATGTCCAATCAATTCCAGTATTTCAAGGCAGGTTCTGGGAATCAGTGGGTGTAAATCAATTTGCTGATGCTGGTCGTGATGATGATTGCAACTGGTACAAATTGGACCACTGGAAAAAGCCTGATTCATAGGATAATACCTCATAGTGTTTCATGAAAGGGAAACAGGAAGTGCTGGAATGATGCAGTAAGTAGTGGTAGGGGAAAAGTGTTTTTGGAGAGAGAATTGTGGTGATAGTAGTGGGAAAAGCAAAGCAAGGACAGGCAAGTGAATGGATGTATGCTGTAACAGGTAGGTGTAGCACCTTAGCCTGTTCCTTTCTCTGTCCCAATGAATATATTTAAGTAGAATAGCTCCAAGAGGAGGGGATAAGTGCCATGCCTCCAGCATTCTCTGCAGCCCAGTGGTTAGGGTATCTTTCTTGGATGATGGAAGATGTGGTTTTGAATCTTCTTATCAGATATGGGGTTATCCAGATACTAGGTGCATGTTCCAATTATTCAGCTCTTGTTACCCAAAAAAGCCTCTGTGAAAATAGGTTTAATTCAGTGCTGAATCATGAGGATGTTGCTAGGGATGTGAATGGTTAACCATTCACACATTGATAACTGGTAGTACCTTGCCAGTTATTGTTTAGCACAGGCTGGGGAGTAGTCTGGCGGGGAAGGGGAGGGAAACAGTGTAGTGCCCCTGAAGGTGGCAGAGTAGGCAGGAGGGGAGGAGGAAGGGAGAAGCAAGGGGGAGGGGAAGTGTGGCAGGGGAGCTGTGAGGGTCTCAATCCTTCTTGTAGCAGCACAGACCTAGCCTATTCTCCACCCTCTAGGCCAGGGCTCCATAGACCCCTGTGCAGCCACTTGGAGCTCCAGCTCCATGACAGTTGTATGCCAATGGCAGCAGCAGACAAGGGGCTTTCCCTGCCCACTGCTGCCACACAGCTGCCCAGGGGCTGGGGCCAGTTGCAGGCCGCAGCTGTGAGCCCTGCTGCAGCCCTGTAAAGCTGTGGGTGGCACCAGTGAGGTTTCCCAGTCTGCTGCTGCCTCCCAGAGAATGATTGAGTACAGGCACGGGCTGGTCCCTGGTAGATGCATGCTGTTGGTTAACCATTTAACCAGTTAACATTAGGGGAGTTTAGAGGGGTACTTAATTGGTATTTACATCCCTCGATGCACAGATAAAATTATTTTAAAAGTAGTAATGAGCAATAAAAGTATTATATGGCATGTTTTTCATATTTTTAAGGAACAGTGCCAGTTTATTCGTTTACCTAGAATGAATATACCTCTTGAAGGTTAGACAAAGACCAGACATTTAGGATTTTTGTGGTACTGTATTTTCTCACGTCTTCTACACAAAAGGAGCTGTTGTGGGCATTATATGCAAGAAACCTGAATCCCCACAGGTGTGGAAATTTGTCAGCAAGGGTCATGGCAGTCAGTGTTGCCACGGCTCCCCCAGCACCAAATTTTTGGGCCCCCAAGGCACCCTTTGGCTGGGTATGTGGCTTCCTATGTCAAATTGGACAGACTCCAGTGGTCATTCCACAGCAGACCCACCACATGACCCAAGGTCAGATGCAGCACACAGGTTTGGATTTAGCATGCTGGTTTGGATCCAGAACGGGCCCGCGGATCTGGCACAGGATCAGACTTGTGCTGGGTCATGCTGAGCAGGTGGCCCCAGAGCTAGCACAGAGGATCGAACTTAGCATGCTGGATTAGACCCAGCACATGGCCCTGGCAGTGTTGCGTGGAGTTAGTCATGCTGGGTTGGACCTTGTGTGCTGGAGCAGTCCACAGATCCTATCCAGTGCATGGCAGCAGGCTTTGTTCCCTGGGAGCTACTACTTGGTTTCTGCAAGAAATATTTTTTTTTCTTTATCCTGCCTCTTAAGAACAACATGCATAATATGCAGGGCCATGAAGTATGTGAGAAATTATTGTTTTTTTAAACCCAAAATCTTGAATGCAGATTTTAGATGCACAGCAGTTCTGTTTAAAAAAACCAAACAAACCATTAAGTCTTTTTCTTCATCAGTGCAAAATCATTCTCTCGTGAGAATTCTTCAACTTTCTGTCAGAAGCTAACACTGAATAGTTTCAACAAGGGGAACTCGCCACTTCCCATGTAAACTAGATTTACCAATGTATTTTGTTAAAAACTTTTTGCTGATTTGCCCCACTATGTTAACCCTGTACAAACATAGAAAAGAACAGTATCACTCAAGATACTTATGAACAAATTTATTTAGCAGTTTCAAGGAATGAAGAAAACAGTTCTTGATATGCAGACTTAATTGCTCAAACTACACATATGTAGTCTTTTTAATCTGCACCCTCACCTCCAGTTAGGATTTCTAAAACCTTAAATATTTATCACATTTCTCAGGTTCCTCTACAATTTCTTTTTCTGTTTCTTTTGAAATGCATGTTGTTCATAACAAGCCAATGTTATTCAAGATGCACTGTTATTACCTTGAAAAAGTATTTTGACCTGTCCCTGCAGTTTGGTTACAGTCCTGCTTTGAGATGGTCATCAAAAATATCATTTAAAAATATATATATTAGAAAGACTAAAGCCCCCCCTTTAATAGGATTTTAATCTCTCCTATTCATGACATAGTTACTGATTTGGATAAAAGTTATGTTCCCTGCAGACTACCAAGAGTTATTTAATTTAAATCAAGATTAAAGCATATAACCATAAACATTTAAGGAGGAAAAGTTACCATTTCATGTTTGTTAGTGGAACATATAAGGCTGATTCAGGTGGCTTGTTCATCCAAGAGACTGAGAGGATTAATGACAACACAGCCTGGAACACAGGAGATCTAATTTCAAGTCACTTCAAACTAGATCTACAAAACAAACCAACGGAGAGACCAACAAAAAACCTATAGGTATTGCAATCTAGCTTTTGGGTTTCTTGCCAGCCAGTGGAACCCAGTGGATCAAATTAGGCATGCAGCTTTGCACAATGCATGGGAAGAATTGGGCACCTAATTCAGAAAACCTAGTTCGCTAAATGGGGAGCTGCCCAAGTTAGCTTAATTAGTACTCCCTGGAGAGGCGTTAATCCCCTTCTTTCTCAGGGAGCTAGGCATCTAACACTACTTGATAAGGAAGGGTTTCTTTCCGCTCTAGGCTTCGTGACCATGAACTCTGTCTTGGACTTAGGGCTGGTTTAGGTGCCTTTTTCATAAAACATGGTGAGAGAAAGAAGCAGTGCAGCTGTCATCACCCTGTTTATATTGTGAGAATGTTGAAATCCCTGTACGATCATAGAGAAATACTGAAGCTATAAAATGGTTGTGTTGTGGATCCAGTTCTGCACACTGGGTCTAGCCACGAACCAACCTCCGCAGCTAACACAATGGTATACAGAGCCATACCATTCATCCACAGAGCTCCCCAGAAGTCTGGAAAGTTGATGGTTAGGAAGCGGGAGCAACTTTGTCATTCCCAGAGCCCTGGCAATTGGTGCTGCTACTGCTCCTCCACCACCAGATTTCTGGACCTGTGTGGAACCAGGTTTCTCATTTATAATGCACACCCCAAGATTCACCAGCTCCTTTTGGACAAAAAAAAGAAAAAGTGTAGATTATACATGAGAAAATAGGGTGCCACACAACTCCTAAATGCCTGTTTTTTGTCTGATCTCCAAGATCTATATTCATTCTAGTAAACAAATAACTTGGCACAGTTCCTTTAAAATATGAAAAACAGGTCAATTAAATACTTTTATTGCTTATGGCTGCTTTTACAATAAATGTATCTGCTGCATCATCCTTGTGACTCAGAACCAAATGAAAACTATATTCATAGATTTTTTTTTAACTTGGCAAAAAAGGCTTTGAAGAATCAAGTTAATACTTTTTTTTCTCACTCTTTTTAGTGTCTTGTAGATTGGTATACTTTTATTTTTCTTACAACGATCTGAAAATGCTTCTTAGTGTGAAGTACTAGTGTTGTAGTCAGTCTTTGGTATATATGTGATCATCACTAAATTCACAGAAAAAGTCTTGTATTATTTATATACTGTTGTGATAAGCTATTATACAGAAATGAGACTACAGTAGATCCACCTTTTTCTTTTCCTAAATTATTTTAACAAAAGTGAAAAAATGCTATCCATAGTGCATAGTTCCATTTTAGATAAATGCAAATTTAGCTTAGTTTGGGGTAAACTTATTTAAGATGATATCCTGAGCCTGATTATCATTTATACCAAACTGCCCTTAAACTACTTTTAGTATAAAGAAAACTTGGTCTTTTCTATATAAAAGTAGCAATTGAATGTACTGGTAATCACGTTCACTGTGGATGTACATTATAATGCATACTTGTGTTGCGTTGTGGTTTCAGGTTGCAATTTCAAAAATTGGTTATATGTTTTTATAACAAAACGCTAGACTATTTGTTGGCTATTGATATACAAGGTACTGCTATCCCAGAAATTTTATGTTTATGGCATGCAGCTGCTGGAGAGGATGTTTCATTGTTATATTTTACTGCTTATTAGTTTGTATTTGCCATTTTGGAATTGTATCCCCCTCCCATGTATGTTGAAGTGCAGTGCATCTGCCTGTGTGCCAGCAAAAAAGGGGTTTGTGACTCAGACAAAACACATTCCACACTTCTGTGTAAGCTTTAAAGACTTGTGCACATAGGGTCCAAAGAAGTATTTCTGTGACTCTATTCATAAATAAAATCTAAGGCTATTCAATACATCCTTTCAAGGGCAAGGTGTTTTTTTTCCTTTAGATTAATTTTTTTTTTTTGAGGAAAAAGTAGCTTTATAGTTTTCCTGTGTTGAACTGACACAGTATTAGATTTTATTTTGGGAGTTTTTTATACTCCCAAAGCAAGGAATCCATAGATTACAAGTAGGGAAAATAAGAAAGTCCCAGATTATTAAACCTTTTCAAGGAGAAAAGGAAGTAGGTACAGTATGTTCACTGATGCTCCTCTGTCAGCATTTGAGAGGCCTGGAACAGATTATCTTGAGCCAACAGTGGGTAACTAAGGAAAAGACATGAAAGAAACAATGATCTATCAGCATAATGCCTTAAATTTACATTATGAGATTACATTTGCTTTAAATAGCATCTTGGCTCTTTAGTTCTTCTAGAGCAGCAAGAGGCACTGTTGAGGAAGCCAGATTAATGGTGAAGGGGTTCTGTGGCTTGAATAGATATGCCAACAGTTATTGATTTGATTTTATATTAGACCTGCCAATGAATCGGCATTGATGTGCATGATTAACGCAAGAACCAATGACATGTTATGCATGTGGTTTTGGAGCCTGCGCCTGGGCTCCTTTCTGCTGCCATCACCAACACCTCCAGGCCGCCCAGGAGTGCAGTGATGATAGTGCAGAGGAGCCACAAGGCAGGCTGGGCACAGGCTCCGGGCAGCTGCGGGGGTGGCATGCGTGTGTGTGCGCACACACACTACTAGAGGTGCACCAATATATTGGTGCTATATTGGGATACCATGTGCAGGCAGGCAGCCACAGCATACAACATCCAGGAATGCAGCCTGACGGCATGTACAACTGTGTCCAGCAGGTTAGCCTGGGGAGGGGGATAGGAACAGGCAGATGGACAGTTCCGAGGCCCCCCAGTGAGGAGGGAAGTGGGGTAGGGGTGAATGGGACCCTGAGGCAAAGGCAGGGAGTGGTTTGGAGGTTGCTTGCCCAAGGGCATAGAGGTGGGGAGGGAGGTTTTTTGCCACTGCGTGCACCCCCAGAAGTATGGGGCCATGCACCCCCAAGAGAAGTATGGGGGCAACTAGACCCTGTTGCCTTTGCCCTGAGAGCCACATGTTGCTATGCGGTACCTTCCGCCACCATACGGACAGGGGGCATGACATGGCTAGTGCTTGGCTCCCAGAGCAAAGGCAGCAGAGCTCAGAGCCTCAGCGCATAGCTGGCAGCCCACCTCTGCCCTGCACACATCTTGTAGACATGCCCCCCATGCCTCCCTGGGGATGCACACAGCAGCAGGGAGCAGCCCACAGCTCCGTTCTACTACCTGCCCCAGCCCTGAGGTCCCATGCACCCCAGCCCTTGTGTCCCCCTTCCCTTTCCTTTTCACAGACTTACCTGCTCAGCACTGCTGTACACAACACTGGGCTGCATTCCTGTAGGGTAACCATATTTCCAGTTTCAAAACCTGTGGTGGCAGGGGGGCCAGTGATATACGGTTTTGTCTAGTCTTTGGTACCCTATTTTGCACAATGCAAACAATATTTTGAAAGTTATGAGACGATCTGTCCAGCTTTAGCATGTTTCTGGAATGCACAGTGGAGAAAGTGGTTTGTTCAGGCACCCTGAGCCAGGTGTGCTGGTTCTGCATTGATCAGCTCAGCTCATATTGTAGTAATTTGAGACTTGTCTCAACTGTAGTGTTAGATTGATGCAGGGGTGATGTGTAGGGGGTGTACATGGGTGCACATGCATCCCTGCAAAAAGGCACTGCCAACACTGTCAACAGCGCCTGTGGGCAGTCACCACTTGCCACCCCGCCCGCAGCATCTGTGGGTGGTCCCTGATTGCCCCGGCCGCTGCTGCTGGTAGCACCTGTGGGTGGTCGCCAACCCCCCCACCTCCACTGTTGACAGTGCCAGCAGCATCCGCAGGAGCTCTCTCCTCACCGCCGCCACACTTCCGCTGCTGTCGGCACAGCCATGCCCTCCTCCTCCCCCTCCCCAGCCACCGGCGGCATGCACTGTTCATGGATTGATGCATAGCTTGAATATTGTACAGAGTTAAGTGGTGCTTTAAACTCATGTTGGCTGACTTATCTAAGGTTATGGGTTGAAACTTGAGTGATGCTGATCCCCCATCTAGTACTGCTGGGTACGATCAGGTTGCAGAATGTATCTGTGCCCCGGCTTACATACATGCAATCCTCTGCTTGCTGAGCCCTCCCTCTGAGTGCCCACCTTGCCTCACATGACCCAATCTTTTGTATTTATGTCCACACTGCCCACACAGCTAAACAAGTTTGAATCATAGAATCATATTTGGTTTGGTGCTAAGATTTCTAACCATGTGTCCCAGGGCTCTTAGGCTAGGGACAGAAGTTACACACACACCAGTTTAAGTGATCAGAAACTGGTTTAAGCCTGTAACGGAACAGAAGTTCAGTGCACATAAGCCAGTTGCAACTGTGGACTGCAAATCCCAGAGGCACTTGGAAGCAGGAAGAGGAAGTGATGAGCAACCCTGCAGAGTTCAGCTGCTGTAATTCTGGACTGCAAATCCCACAGGCCTCAGGGACAGCAGGAAGAGGAAGTGAACACACAGCCAGAGACATGCTCTAGCACCTCCTGGCTTCTGGCCTTAGCCGCTGCAGGCATGTGACTGCATTTCCTGAATCAAAGGCTTTTCACTTCTGTTTCAATTTAATCTGTGCAGCTTTGACTAACCCGCAAAGACTAAATTGATTCAGTCTCTTTGATTTGTCCGTACCTAGCCTGAGTGCCCAGTTAATTTGAGCCACTGTGGATTAGCTCATGATATATTGTGGGAGAACTTGCCTCCCTGTCTCATGCTGTATTCTTAAAGCCTGAATTTGTGGTTATTTTATATTCCTCGCTTCTGGCTGTTCTAGCTCATGCCAACCAATGATACCGTAGCAGGATAAATATTTTCTGCTTTTGAATGAGTTTTATTACAGCAGAACACAATTGTAGGTTCTTTTGAGATTTTGGATAATACTTCAGTCAAGGTTCCTGACTCTTTAGAAGGTGGTAGCAGCTTGTGGAGGGGGCATTTCTGTAGTGTGCTGTAGATTCACAATGTAAACCAGGACAGCAAGGTGAGATCACACTGTCCTGAAGAACTGGAAAAATCGGAACTAGTTTCCAAACTGCCACATAAATAAGTAAACATTTGTGGAGCATTATGAAGAGATTTATCCAGTCCTCTACCATTTGAACATGCAAGTGAGGGAGGAGTCCAGAAGTGGATAGGTGTTAGCTAGGGGTGCACAGATAGAGATTTTTGAGGCCGATACCGATAGCAGATATTTAAGGAGGCATATCAGCTGATACAAATCCGATAGATCAGGTTTGGGCAGGCTGGGCAGGACATGGGGCAGGTAATGGTGCCGTGTGGAGCAGGGGCTTATGAGGGGACTACAGCAAACTTCAGGGTAGCTGCAGTCCCCCCTGTAGTTCCCTCCCAGCGGTGCCGCCTAGCCTAGACTCTGCTGGGACTATTTGATGTCCTCAGTGTCTTGGGGCCACCTCGGAGTGGGTGACCGGCATTCTCAGATGGCGTCTGGATCAGGTCTTGATGGTGCCAACAATCTGTAAAAGCTAGGGGCCGCCACTGGTGGGGCGACGGATGGGGTGTGCATAAATCAAAAGATGCGGGGAGTAGTGCAGCCAGAACTTGAGGAGCAAGTTCTGGAGGAGGAGGTGCAGGGGCTGCAGCCAAGTGCACTCAATGATTAGGTGTGCCAGGGTCTCCTTTTCTGGGCAGAAAGTGGACTGGTTGGAGACCGGTTCAAAGTGCACCAGCCACACGCCCGTCGCGAAGGCCCTGTGAAGGAGTCGCCAGCCTAGGTCCCCGGTGGCTCTCGGGACCAGGTCCAAGTACAGGCTCTGCCACCAAGGCCCGTCGGCCTTGCCCGTGCCAAAGTAGTCCTGTCAGGTGGTGTCTTGGCAGGCTGCGAGGGCGGTATGATGAATCATCCTGCAGACAAGCGTGTAGAGCTGGCGCCAGTGGGTTGTCGAAAAGCAGACCAGCCTAGTGTCCCCCAGCTTGCTCAGGGAGTGCGTCAGGGAGTGCCTCAGGGCCCGCCAGGGGGCAGGGCCAATAAGCAACTTCACTGGGCTGGGGTACTTGGGAGGGCGGGGACCACCCTCTCACAGGACCGGTTCGATGTAGGCAAGGGTGTCTGCGGGCAGCGCAGCTTTCACCTCCCGGACTAGGCGCAAGTAAGTTGCACAGCCTATGGTCAGGCCTGTGCGCCAGGCCAGCGCTGCGGGGCTCAACCATCTTTGCTCGGCATAGTCCAGGAGGTCTCTGATCTGGCTGATGCCCACCTGGGCCATCCTCAGAGAGACCTCAAGTGAACCTGCCACCGAGACCGCCAGCAGCGTGTTGAAAAACAGCAGCTTTGCCAGCAGGTCACTGTCCTCAGCCAGCCTCAACGGAGACCAGCCCCCAGGCCTTGAGGAGGTCACGATAAAAGACCAGCAGATCCCCAAAGAGCAATGCAAGCTCTGGGCCACGCAGGAAGAAGAGCTGCCGGTTATATCGGAGCCCCCGGAGGTGGCGGAGGAAGGCTCGCCCCAATAGGCTCCACGCCATGTGGCTACCATCACTGTACAGCAGTCTCTTTGCTGGGAACAGGCTCTGGATCTGTGTAGGTGGACTGGGGCCAGGGCAGTTCCTGGTGGACTCTGGGCCGGGCGGGGAGGAGGGCAGTGCCGCTAGGAGGGAGCTATGGGGGGGTGCCGCAGCCACACCGAAATTTGCTGTAGGCCCCTCTTAGCTCCCTGCTCCAGGCAGTGCCACCACCTGCCTGGCCCCAGCTCTGCTGGGAACAGCTCACCCTGCCCCACGCAGATACAGAGGCACATGACCCCCCTTCCCCTGTGTCCTCCCGGACGAGTGACAGCAGTGGTGGCGGGAGCTGGTGGATGAGCCACAAATGGCGGTGGGAGCTGCCTCCCCCTCCCCTATACCCCCCAGATGAGCTGAGGCTTCATGCCCTTCCTGCCTAGCACTTGCCCCAGCTCCAGCCTCTGCCTTCCTCACGCCCTAACAGCAAGGCCTTGATCTGCCCCTCACGCCCCTTTCCCTTCCCTTCCCTGCCACCCCTCTAGACTAACCAGCTGGAGGCAGCTTTCCATGGTGCAGGCTGTCTTCACTACCTATGTGCTGCACTGCAGCTGCGTGCAGCTCAGGCATTTATTGGCCCAGTTATCAGCCACTTAAGGCTGATATCTGATATAGATAATTTTCTTTGTATTGGTACCGATCCAATATTGGACCGATGTATTGGTGCACGTCTGCTATCAGCATTTTAAAGCTTGCTACCTGGTTCAGGGCTACCTACACTGTTGTTACCAAAAAGGCAATAGCATAGGAAAGAAGTGCTGGAAGGGTCCTCACAAAGTCATCTCTCTAGTCCAGTCCCCTGCTTAAGGCAAGATGGTGCCTAGCTAAAGCATCCCAACACAGTATCTGTCTAACCTGCTCTTGAAAACTTCAAAGGATGCAGATTCCAGTTTTTCCAGAGAGTTTGTTCCAATGCTTGATCACCCTCATTGTCAGAAAGTTCCTCCTTCTCTCTAGCCTGTGTTTCTCCTGCTAGAGGCTAGCTCCCCATTGCTATTAATCCAATCCCTTATGACCACAGAAAAAAACCCACCACCATTCTCTCTATAATTGCCCTTCAGGTATTTGAATATTGTTCTCAAATCCCCTCTCAAGTTTTGTCATCTGCAAACTAAATAACCCTAGCTTTTTCAGCCTTTCCTCATAAATCTTGCCTTCCAGGCCCCAGTCTTTCTTGTTGCTCTGTACTGGACTCTTTCTAAACCGTCCACATGGTATTTGAATTGTGGACCCCAAAACTGGACGCAGTAGTCCAGGTGAGGCCTCACCAGTGCTGAATAGAGTGCAAGAAACCCTTATCTTGATTTTTAAGTAATATTCCTGTTAAGCCAACAGCATTCTGGGTTATATATTTGTTTGCAATGTGTGCACAATATTGGCTCATTCAACTTCTGATCTACTGTAACCCCTAATTCCTTCTCTGGAGTCTTGCAGCCTAGCCACTCATTCCCCAGTCTGTATTGGTGCATGCAATTATTCTGTCTTGGGTCGGGTGCAGGACTTCTCATTTATCCTTGTTGAATCTCATCAGATGGATTGTGGACCACTTCTTCCATCTGTCCATGTCATTCTCTGGATCCTAGCCCTAGTCTGCAACTCCACCCAACTTGCTGCAGATTTACTAAGCATGCACTTGATCCCATCATCCGAATCATTAATGACGATATTAAACAATACCAGATCCAGTGTAGACATTTGATGAACCCCTCTTGATACTTACTCTCAATTGGGCCCTGAGTCATGGTGTATGATTGCCCAACCAGTTATGTATTCATCTTGTAGTACTTTCATGTAGTTTTGTATTTCCTTAGTTTGTTGACATGAATGTTGCAAGAGACGGTATGAAAAGTCTTTCCAGAGTCGAGGTATATGTCATCCGCTCCCTTCCTACATACCCATAGCCTGTAACCTTATAGAAGGAAATCACGTTGGTTAGATACTTGTTCTTGGTGAATTTATGCTGGCTGTTTTACCCTGTTCTCTTCTGGGTGCTGCAACTATAGATTTTTTTTTTTTTGAGGACCTGATCCATAATCTTTCCAGGTATTGAGGTCAAGCTGACTGGCCTGTAGTTCCCTGGATCCTCTTTCTTCTCTTTCTTAAAGATGGATAATGTGAGTTGCCATTTTCTAATCATCTGGGACCTCATCCAGCCTCTATGAATTCTCCTAATTTTCTTCCTGCATGCCCATCTGATACTCTTCAATCAACTTATTTCTTTTAAGTACCATAGTCATCAATGGGATGTCTGCTCACTGGCAAATCAGAGTACCTCATCTACCCCTGCTGTCACAGTTGATGAAATTACTCTGTATTACAAAGCTCACACATCATTTGGGTGACATGGTGGTTGGTACCATCTATTTTACTGCACTGTGTGCACCCTGCACAAGATCTGCAGATGTAAGGATGAAATTTTTTTCTTGGAAGATATTTACAGTTTTTAAGCCCATTTTTTGAAAAGGGCATCTGTCATGATTGTGGCTAGACCTAGATAAACAAAGCAAGTTCATGCCTTGTGCCCTCACATCCATGCTTCTCAGGATGACATGGATAATGTAATAGGGCAATATAATGCAAATGTAATGCAGTGAAATTTTATGGTGAACACATTTTAGTGGTGCCACTGATTTGCTGCATCTTTTTTTGTTTTATACAATTATGAACACTTATTAAAAGATTTGCTTTATCTAAAATTAGTTTGGTTGCCAACATGTTGTGCAACAAAACCAATTTTATTAACAAAAGCAAAAGTATTAAAATAATTAAGACATGTTGAAAATCGTCATAGGTATCCCAGCTGCCTGTGCACAAATACCAACTTTGAAAAGTGTAAGAGTTCAATAGACAAGCTGCACAGGTTAAGTTAGTTGTAGAGTAATAGGAAAACTGGATTCCAACTGTGTCGGTGGTTATGTGGTTATGAGATGAACAGCATACAGATAGCTTTTCTAGCCCATGGAGTTGGCCACAGACTGCCTAACTTCAGAATCTTACTACCACACCAGGATGGACTGGTAGCTCATGGCTGCAGCCTGGTAGCTATCTGGGGAGAAGCAGTTCAAACACATCTTTACTGTTCTTCATCTCAGTTCCTCATATCGAGCTCATGCTAAAAGACTTCTTTCTTGGCTTCTTATTCTACTTCTCTTTTTCTTTATTATCCAGGTGCTTACGCACCCACAGGAGAAGAACACTTGTTGTGATGAATAGGGCTTATACTTTTACAAGCCTCCTGTGTTGTAAGCAGGTGTGCAAAGCTGCTTCCTTGTTACACCGGATCCTGATGTACATTTTGCCTTCCAGAATGGCTTAATTTAAACCTAAAACCCAGAAAATAGAGTTAAGTCAAGCTGAGCTTAAAACTCTTAACAGTGAAAAATCTAAAGTTGGGGTACTATCTGCCACACAGTCTCAACTCTAGCTCATTTGAGTGATGTTCAAACTTGTACCTGTTATATCATAGGATACTGTTTTTGAGCATGTGGAAGACATTTGGATCAAATGTTCATGAAAATAGTGTGAGGGGAAAACTCTTGGGTGTCCTGACTAAGGTGTTTAAAAAAAAAAAAAGTTAGGTTATGCTTAGCAACCACAAGTTAAGCCACTCAACCAATCTGCCTAATTTAGACATCTCCCATATGACATAATAGGTGTTAATACCTGTTTATTTTTGGCCAAAGGATTCCTTGTATGGCTTCACTTTTTACCTCAAGAGGTTCTGTGTTGTATGTTAGCAGACTGCTGGAAATTCCAGCAGCAAAAGTCAGTCCTGAGGATGGAGAGGGCATATGACAGTATATGAATGCCAGCCCAAGTATGGAATTCTAGTGCATTTTCAGACTATGCAAGAACCTGAGAATGGATTAAAGTGCTTGTATTTTCCTTAACATACTTAGTGGAAAAACAGCCTCTGAAGGTTACAGTGGCAGGTGTCCTACCGGCTCTGAAATCTTACAGGTTTTCTTAAAGGCTTTTTATGCATTCTTGAAGCAGAGACCCAAGAGGGGATCCTGTAATCGTTTATCTGGACCTTTGGTATATTCTGGGCTGCATTATAAAGAGCCTTAATCCCTCTGGTTTGCAGATACACTTCTCCTTGGTAGCAAGAGATGTTCTAGCAACTTAATATAATTGCTAAATCAAAAGAGGTACAACAAAATAATCATCAGGTAGAACATATGACTTAATATTATGTAGATATATGAATGATACATGTTATGTCAGGCGTGCCCAGCTTCTAAGCAGCTGGGGACAACATGCCTTATGGGCTGCACCAGTGAAGACAACACACTGTGGGAAGGTCTTGGGCCCCCAGACTGCATGCCATACACTCACAGGTGGGAAGGTGAGCACTACCTCACCCCACTGCACTGCATGTGGACAGGCACACTCTGCCACCCTGTTGCAGTACATGCAGACAGGTGGGCACCCCAAGTACCTCTCCCACATGATGCAGTACCCTGTCTCAGCTGCAGCTCCCAGGCTTCCCTGTGGCATCATGCCACACGGCTTCAGGCAGCCATTTCACTTGGCACCACAAGTTGTGCCACACCATGCTGCCCTATCATCTGGGGCTGGGGCTGGTAGCAGAAGGTAGGGGAGGAAAGAGGATCTCCAAGATGCTGGCAACTGCTGTAGCTGTCAAGAGTGCAGCAGCTAGATGGGAGCCTGGGGGCCTCATGCAGCCTAGCCTGGAAGCCACCAGTGTTGCGTTTGGCTACAACAGATAATAGTGGATTTTGTTAGGGAAATCTGAAGTGTGGTTTGTTCCAAACACCTATGACCATTTGAGTTATGTTTGTATGGTTTGGAGATGTTATCTTAAGGCTTTCTAAGGTTTAATTTTGGTTGCCCTTCATATTTAGAAGGGCATGAAACAGGGCTAAGTTGCTTCAAATATCAGTTAATGAAGTTTTGGCAATAAATTGCAAGTTAGCATGCAGACTTACACTTACTGTTCTGAGAAACTGAACAAATAATTAGTGTGAAGTAAATATGAAGACTCCTTGAACTATATTGCCAATAAGACTGAAAAGCAAACGGTTATAGTAGATTTGTTACAAACTACACAAAGTAATTTATCTGTGTGCATGGAAGTTTGCTTTGTTTTTTTCCCCCCCAGGCTTTAAATGTTCTTTTTTGCTTTTACTATTGGCAGGTAGACATAAACAACATCTTAATGTTTCTTGATTATATATTCCTGAATGATTATTCCAGGATGCTCTTGCAAAGTTCTACTTGCTCCTTCCATAGTGGGGTTTTTGTCTCTCTGTTAAACTGGGTAGCTCCTCTGAAAATGCAGTCATGCTATGTGTGTCCCAAAATCCAGTCATTTTGTTTTTTTCAGGGGAAACCATATTTGAGGGGTGTTTTTATCTTCTGCAATATTTTTTACTTTAACTTTTCTCCTACCATTGCACTGCTCACCTCACTCCCCAGGGCATTAAGTACTGAGAGAAGCCTTGTACAATCTGTACAAAATGTTAGTATCTCTTGCATAAAATCTGTTTGCCCACTGTTAGTATGTTGATGATGAACAATCCAGCAATCCCAGCTTGGCCAGTGCTATCTTACATTTTTAACTCCCAGTCCCTGCCAAAGTCCTAAGCTCAGTAAAAACAATGTGGGCATCCTGCCATGGGAGACTGCAGTAGGAAACAGGCCTGAGGCTGCCTAAGCAGCCTTTTCCCTGCCTGAGCTGCAGGGCAACCTGTGCTACAATTGCCTGAGAGTTCATTCACTAGAGGTACCGTATTTTTCGGACCATAAGACGCACCTGACCATAAGACGCACCCCTCCTGGAGCCTCAATCTCCGCGGCAGCAAGTCCCTCCTTCGGACTCCTGCCCTGTCTGTTCCGGCCGGCCATTTTTATTGCCGGCTCCCGGCCACCCGCACGGGTGCCAGCTTCCAGTGTAAACAAGCGGCGGATGTCCCGCTCGGGCTCCGCCACCTCCGCGGGCAAGCTCCGCCCCGTCTCCCCGGGACACGGCATAAACAAGCGGCGGGTGTCCCGCTCGGGCTCCGCCGCCTCCGCGGGCAAGCTCCGCCCCGTCTCCCCGGGACACACACCTTCAGACCATAAGACGCACCCTCGTTTTCCCCCCACTTTTGGGGGGGAAAAAGTGCGTCTTATGGTCCGAAAAATACGGTATTTGGGAGAGATGGGGGAAAATGAGCAGCCTCTTACCCATAGTTAAGGATGAACAGCTGTATCTGTTCTTCCACCTTCTTCCCATCTACAGGCATGTGGGACTTTGATAGACTACAAATGACACTTGTACTCTATGGCTTCCTTCCTTATCTGTGAAATAAATCCTGTGTTGTTGACATGATGAAAAAAGAGTAACATGTTTGTGTGGGGGGTGGAGGAAGAAGGACTTACAATTCAGGAAAGGATACACCCTGTAGGGAACAACTTGGCTGGAGGCCATTACAAATGGATTGGCCAGGTAGTATATAAGCATAAAACTCAAAATTCCCCTAGAGAGAAAAATATAAACTCATCACATCATACCAGGTAGAACAGGCATTCCTTGATGCTGCAGGGCCAAGGGAGATGAACTTTGCTTGCCACGCATCCTTGCATACTCCTGAGAGTAGTGGTATGAAATAGTCTCAAAAGGGAACTGAAGATAGGAGGAACCAAAGCCCATTTCAAAGGTCTTCAGATTAGTCTCCAAACTTTTTATCTAATAACTGAGTCAGATAGAAAATAACCAATACAGGCATATCTATCTATCTGTTTTTACCTGCAGTGGCTCTCAGATTATTGGTGGAAATGAGGAATAATGAGATTTAAATATGGGTAACTGCAATAGATAGTTATAGTAGAAGAAATAATAAAAATTGCACACTTACCCATTTTAACAAAAAATCAAAACCACACTAACTCCAGAGGAAGGGTCAAGTAGAACATCCTGGAATAATGTTCTGTAGCATTTGACCTTCTGTAGCCAAGATTGCTGATTTAACAGCAGGAATGGGTAATGATCTGTCCCAGAGCCAGAACAGTTATATTATACTATTCTTTATCTTTATTTAGAATTGTTGTTGACACCAGTAGAAGTTCTGTAGCACTAGACATGATGGAGTTGGTAAATCCCATTGTTTTTCTCAGAGAGAAAAAACAATTTGGTAAAGGCATACAAATTAATAGGATTACAGTGAATAAATTTACAGTAGTTTCCTTCGGTAATAGTTTAAATATCATAAGTTAATTTAAAAGCCCTCATATTTGAGACTGCCAATCCCTTCCCTTTTCTTAATTTATTGCAGGGGAAACATTGTACCCTCATGAAAGTGGGTAAAACTATCCTCTCCCCCCTCTCCCCTCAAAACATCTAAAACCTGCATAATTTTAAAAGACTTACAAGAAAGATCTAAGTATTTCACTTAACTTTGGTTTGCTAAACTGCCCCACTGACATTTTTAGCACTTTCTGTTAATGAAGGACACTTGATGAGATGCAAACAAATGGGTATTGGTGGTGGTCCAAATACCTTTAGAACTGAAGTGGGTAAAATGCGGCCCATGGGCTGGATGCGACCTGCCAGGCCATTCTATCCGACCCATAGAGCCCCTAAAAAAACTTAGAAAATTAATATTTATCTGCCCCTGGCTGCCTGTCATGCAGCCCTCAATGGCTTGCCAAAACTCAGTAAGTGGCCCTCCGCCTGAAATAATTGCCCGCCCCTGCTTTAGAGACTTTACCTAGTAGCAATGTTGATATTGCTTGGTGTAGATAAAGTGAGTTTTTCTGAGTCACGAAGTTCATGGGCACAGAATGGTAACTTTTAACTTAATCAAGCTAGCTTAACATGATTTGGAAAAACCCTCTTGGTGCTTATTGTGATTTCAAAGACATTAGCATACCTCACGTTGCCTGGCTGTTGCAGTCTGATATGTATGGCAGGGGTGTGCGAAACAGGCCATATTTGATTCGGATTCAGCCCGAGTTGGGGACAGTGATTTGATTAGTTGATTCGGATCACTGTCCCGATTTGATTTGGCCGAATCTGAAGATTCGATGCTGATTTGGAGAATCAGTGATTTAGCCATAGACACAGCTTTAAATGTTTTTTCTATATACTTCAAGGTACCAGCCATGGCCCATGAACACTGTAATGGTGGGGCAGATGGAGTGTCCCACAAGAGTGCTGGAGGGGGCCCCCTGTCCTGTATGCTTGGCAGCAGACCCCTCTCCTGCGCGGCACCCCCCCACCCCCAGCTCTGCAATTGGCCACCCAGGAGGCACCAGTTACTGAGCCAGGGGTTCCTCCGTGCACTCCATGGCAGACCTGGAAGTGGACAGGAAGTGCTTCTGGTCCACTTCCGGGTCTGTCGCTGAGTGCAGCGGGGACACGCCCCCCCGTGCTCTCATGGGATGCTCCATCTGCCCTATCATCTCAGCATTCACAAACCGTCTGGTGCCTTGAAGCGTGTAGAAAAAACATTTAAAGCTGTCTGTCTGAATCATCAAATCTCTCTGAATCGATTCCAAGGGTTCCGATTCAAATCGGAGAAATTAAAGGGTCTCCTGATATGGTTTGGATTCAGAGATTCAGCTGCTGAATTGGGCTGAATCTCCACCAGATCAAATCAGTGACCAAAGCTTCATACAGCCCTAATGTACAGGTGTGCTATGGATACTGTAGCATGATCTATGTTTTGCCCTCTTGCTGTGGCTCTTGTTCTGTGTGCATATGTTGAGGCATTGTGGTATAGAATGCACTAATAATGATGCGGTCAATAATACAGTAGGTATAGATACAAAAGCACAATTATGATGGCAAAATAATATTTGGAGATGCATTAAACCACAAAATGTGTAACTACTGTACTAAAAGTGACTGTAGCAGAATGCATTTTGGCCCTGTCTGGACTTCAGCTTCTAAAGAGAACATATACCTCACTAGTTATTTCATAACTCCCAATGTATTCAGCATTTTACAAGATAAAAATAAGAATCTTGGCCTTCAAGGACTTAGAGGCTGGGACAGAAAAGAAGAAAAAAGATATCTTCTTAAAAATCTGGATGAGGGAGTAACTTTGGGGAGAGTGTTCTATGAGCATCCTGCTTGCTGTAATTGAAGATGGTGACATTTGATTTCACCAACTGGCATCTCTACTGTTTAGCTGTATCCACTCCTCTTTAAATGTGAGAAAAGAATCTCTTTGTATCTCATCCTTCCAGTTGTCATGGTCCAGCAACCTGGCTGTGAACTGAAAAAAGGACTACTAATTGCTAACTTTTTGGAAATACTGTATTTACTCCATTAGAAGATGAGGTCTGTTCCCCCATGTTTAATAGGAGGTGGGGGAGGGGACCATCATGCAGCTGTTGCTGCTTTGGCCCCCACCCAGGATTGGAGCTGGAGCCAGAGCCACAGTTGCTGCTTGCTCCTCCTCTGCCTCTGCACGCCCTGCCACTCCTACCCTGCAGTCCCCAGTCTTCCCCACACCACTTCTCCCTCCTTCCCCATTTTGCACTCCTTACTTTTGCATCAGCAGGATCTAACTCTGCCACAGCCTGAGGCATGGAGCATGGCTTCAGCCTGGCCCTGTAGCATCAGTGCCGGCTCTGTGCCACTACTGCTGTGGGGCTGGGCTGGAACAGCAGTGCTGGCTCCATGCCACTACTGTGGAGCCAGGTTGCAACCATACTCCATGTCCCAGGCTGCAGCAGGGACAGAGCCTGTTGGCATGGAATTAAAGGTAAGGGGGGAGTGGAGGGGCAGGTGGGGAGAGAAGATGGGAAGAAGAGGGGGTGGGGACCTGAGGCTGCAGAGGGGGCAAAAGTGGCATGGAGCCAGCAAGAGGGGAAGGAACAATCAGGGCAACCTGAGGCTGCAGGGGAGCAGGCACAATGGAGGATTAGTGGAGGGACTGGCAGCTGTCTGCCCCTTACTGTCCCTCCCATCATCCCCCCCCTGCCCCACCTGCAGTAGTTGAAAATGCTTCTCCAATAATTAAATTCCAGGCATGGAAAATTATAATAGTTATATGTTTTCCTGTGTAAAATCTAATTATTTAGGGGGTTGGTTGTCTTAGATTCAGGGTCATCTTATGTTTGGGTAAATACAGTACTTTTGACTGAGGTGGAGTATAATTGACTAAACTTTTCACCTCTATGACTTCTGTGAGGATTTAGTATTTTTCCATAGAAAAAGCTCAGAAGAGAGGACTGAAAGCAGGTCCTTTATGTTCCTTTTTAATTTTTCTGTCCTATTAGGATTCATTCTGTATCTTATGAGAATTCATCTGGTGGGTTGCTTATTTTTCTAGAGCCCAGTTTTTGAAATGTTTGGTTCTATGAAGCACAAAAATGTTCCATTGAACACTGTTGATCATAAGGACCAAAGTTTGAGAAGGACTGCTACAACTAATGCTTATCCCCATATCTCTTATCAGAAATATGTTTTTAAGGTAGAAGTAGTTTTAAGGTAGAAGTAGTAGGTAATTTCATTCTTTTTGGCTTTGCTGCTAATGTGCAGATTTTTGTTAAAATTGTAGCTTGATCTCAGGTGATCCTTTTCCTGATCCTAGACTTATTTTCATCAAGTCCTCACTCCTCTAACTGTCACTCTAGCCTGTGAGCAAGGAGTCCTGAAGAAGAGAGATCTTGTGGAATGCTCTCTACAGATCTACATATTTAGGGCTTCTTTCTCTTACAGTGCATAGGATGTCTTTTTTTTTTTTCCCCGTCCTGGGAGAGAGAGATACCAAGGGAAGTCAGCCAAGAGAGCTTTGTTCCAAACATGCTGGAATTTCTCCAAGAACAGTAAGGCTAAAGTTTCAGTTAGTAGCACCCGTTCAGTCCAGGTTTCTAAGATCATTGTGGTACAAGATTAGTCTAATGGATGTCAGGGTTTTTTTTGGCTTGCATGGTTCAAGGCAGTCTTGCTTGAAATTAGTCTTAGTTCACCCTTGCACAAATCATAGGATTTCTTCCATCCCTTTCCCCTGCCCTCCCTACCTTCCCCAGCCTATTTCATTCTCTTTGTTGCCTGAATCCCTTGTCTTGGAATCTTTTCTATGCACCGGTATGCTCTTAAAGAAGATGGACTCTAGCATCTTGTTGCATAATAAGTCTAATACTCAGCTGGCAGAATATTACATCTGCATATGCTCTGCATGGGTCTACCGGATATGGGAGCAGAGAATGAGAGCTTTTGATTGTCTGTCTGGTCAGTACTCCTAGCATTTTACATTGAGGAGGATCATATCTTAGGAGTTGGTAGGAAGACCGGAGGGGATGATGACAAGGAATTTTAGGAAGACATTTTTCACTTTCAGATTCTAGCATTATTTATGTCTGAGATGCAAACTTCTATGTAAAAATGTCTAGGAAACAGGGCTGCTGGAGAAGACAATGAAACAGCCTCCCATGGGGCAGCACGCTAACACCGATTCTCTTTAACATACAGGTTTCCCTCACTTTTAGTGGGTTCTGTATGTGCGACACCTTTTATACCAAAAATTCATTATATGCAAGGTAAATTCACTCTTATGCAATCAATGTGGTGGAAGCCTGCAGTCAGCTGCTTTATGCGGTGCATTGTGGGAGTGACGCACACCAAAATATAGTCTCATGTGTGGATCCTTGCTCGTTGTCTGCAACATGTTTTTTCTGTAGTTGCCATCCCCATTATGATAGTGCCCTGTCCTTGTGTGTACTGTGCTGTTGGTGAGTACCAAATTTGTCTTGTAAAAGTGGTAGAAATGGGTCTGGGGATCAGTACAGTTGAGGTCTTGGAACGTATCCTTATTTGTTACATTGCAAAGTGCATTCCCTTTATGTGAACTTGAGTTATGTGCTGTTTTCCAAGAACGCATATATAGTATAGCATAAAGTGAGGGAAACCTGTACATACCAATGACCAACCCTCATATACAGAGTAATATGAGAAACTTCATATATGCTGATGATCTATGCAAAAGACTCAAGAGAAGGACTTGGCCACAGTCAAGAACAGATAAACGTGCCCTGAGCAGCTTCTTGGATTACTACAGTAAGAACCAGCTTCACACCACCCTAACCAAGATGCAAGTCACAGCTTTCACCTCTCACCAGTGGTCTCCAGCATTTTTAAGTAGGAGATCACGTTTTGAATTAAAAAGCAAACCAAGATCTAATGTGCACCCCTCCTCCCCACTCCTGCCCTGCAGGTCAGTCTGGAGGGAGGGGGGGGTCAGATTGAGGTAGAGGGAGAAAAATATATTGTGGGGCATGCACTCCCCCCCCCTCCCCCCCCCCCCCCCAGCTGGTAAGTCTGGGTGAAGGGGTGCAGATCAAGGAACCAGCCGAGAGGAAGGGAGTGGGGCACGGGAAGGAGCAGGGGCTGCAATGAGCGGGTCCCTGACCAGGCTGGGTGATGGGTGGCCTGAGGGACATGAGGTGGCCTGAGGGACATGTGCCCCCCAGGCCTCTACTTGTCCCCCACTTCCCTCAGCCCCTGCTCCTACCTGTGCCCTGCTCCCTCCCTCACCACTGGGGCCTTGAGGGAGGGAGTGGGGCTGGGGCAGGGGTAGACCCTGTGTGGGCAGGGCATGGGAGTAGCAGCTTGGGCTGGGCAGTGCTGGGAGAGGGAGTTGGCGGACCTATGGCAAATTTTCAGGTGCCTGCAGCACTCCCATAGCCCCATGCCCAGCGCTGCCACCACCACCCAGCCCAAGCTGCCAGGCAGCTGCCCCGCTCCAGTCCTGCCTCCATCCCTAGTGCTGTGTAGCTGACATAGGCTGCCCCCAGCTCAGGACCAGCAGCTCAGAGCAATAAAGCCATGGTGGGACAGTGGCAGTGCTCGGCAGTGGTGTCTTTTGTCTGGCACGCAGCACAGCCGAGGCCAGTGGTACAAATAGGCCCCGGTTTGCGGTGTAGCTTGGGCAAGCCCCCCAGGAAGAGCCTGGTGCCACCCCAGCCCATAGCAGCAGCAGCTGGCCTGGCTGGCATGCAGATCCAGGAACGCTTGCCCCTCATGCCCTCCCAGGCTGCATGCCCCCACTCCCTGTGCTCCCCAGGTGAGCCACTTGTGGCT
Organism: Crocodylus siamensis; assembly: GCF_052110815.1. Lineage (NCBI taxonomy): Eukaryota > Metazoa > Chordata > Crocodylia > Crocodylidae > Crocodylus > Crocodylus siamensis. The sequence continues at coordinate 221,786,193 of NC_143398.1, read as the reverse complement.
TCATCCCACGCTTCATCCATACAGGGCCTGCCCCTGCCCCACTCCCTCCCTCACAGTTGCTGCCACTGCCCATGCTGCCTGGCATTTGGGGAGGGGGCGTGTGCCCCCCAGTCTGTGTGCAGCATAGGCGGCTGCCATTGCAGGATGGGCTTTGCGCTCTGAGCCCTGCAGCAGCTGGCTCAAGAACAGCTTGATGCCACATGCCTCCTGCCACTAGGCTGAGCCTCGTCCCCTGCCTGCCTGGCCGTGGGATGCACATAGCGTTGGGCTGCTCCCGGGCCAGCTACAGTATGGCTTGGGGCGCAAAGTCCATCATGCACTGGCAACTGCCTCACCCTGTGTATAAATTGGGGTGGGGCATGTGCCCCCTGGGGCCTCTGCTGGGGTACATGCAGTAGCAGGAGCCTCCCCCCCACATGCACCTAGATGAGCCACCTGGGCACCAACCCTTGTCCAGCCTGGCTGGGACCCCACTCATCTGGTGGCAGGGGGTGTGGAGGGGGATCATCCCACTCGCCCAGCCTGGCCCTGGCGGCAGGGGGCACGACTCAGCCCAGCGACATGCATCCTGCTGCTCCTGCTTCCCAGCCACTCTCTGCATGCGTCCTGTCACTCCCAATTGTAGAGCCTCTGAGTGACGGTCGTTCTGCGTCACGGGGGGGCTAGTGGTTGATGACCACTGACCTACAACATAGAGAAGTCAAGTAGAAATTAAACATCACCTGGGGTGGAATCCACCTGACTAATAAATAACTAAATGGCTGAAAGCGTGAAAGCATTTTGTGACCAGTGTTCTGCCATTGGACATGATGGTTGACAGGGCATGGCTGAAGTTATGGAAGGAGAGATAACATGCAATCAGATGCTCTTAAACGAACCTGTAACCCCAGGAGGACCTTCCCAAAGAGGCAGATTTAGATTGGTCAACATAACAATGCCTGAATCACATGTGCATGCAAACTGGAACTTGATCAAATGGGGCTACTCCATTGACATGAATATATGCACATGTGATAAAGTGCAGATCATGAAGCACCTGCTCATTTTCTGACTCCTTGGTGAAACCTGTACGAAGGAGGACCTCTCTATAGCAACAGAAAGAGCCATCGCTGGTGCACAGTTCTGGAAAAAGCATCTAGTTTATGAGAGAGACACGAGAAGAAGCCTCTAGCATAAGAATGACTTTTTGAGTGGTAGACTGGTAGTACTTTAGACTTGCAGTTCTTTTTGCTCTGGCATCTCTGAAACAGATGTGCCTTTCCCTGTTCTTGTTTTGATATGTTAACCTTTGCTAGAACAAGCAACTGGATGATTGAAATGAATTCAACTTTAGGTATGAGTGAACCAGTCAGGGTCTGACTGCAGAACCCGTAGGTAGGTTCAAGCTAGCTCAGGGGTTCCCAATGTTTTTATACTAAGGACCCGCAAACCGTGATCTGGAAGTGACTTGGTATAAAAAAGGGTTGGCTGCCAGTCTGCAGTATGCCAGTTACTTCCAGTCCACAGTTTGCCAGTCTGCAGTCACTTCTGAACTGGCGGCCAACCCTTTGTGCCCCAGCTCCGGGCTGGGACTTGGGAACCTCTAAGCTAGCTTTAAATTCACTAGTTCAGGTAGAAGTAGCAGTGAAGTTGTGGCTGCACAGTCTAGCAGGAACAGGCTATGCTCTGCCTCCTCCTCTTTTGATATCTAGCTAATTAGATTAAAGCTAACCTGAGTATAACTAGAGATGCTGTAATCACACCTCCTGATTGCATTGGAGACATGCCACAAGTTTGCTTCATTCTTCCACCCAGCGGAGAAAAAAATGCCTGAAACCACTAAAATGTCTGTGGCTAAGGAGGAATTTGTTGTTGCTGTGTTTGTATGAGTCAGTGTGGTTCTTTGCATTTTGTATATGCACAAAAAACTTACGTTACCAAAGAACCATTTGGAAAATTAAGTCTCAAAGTAATGTGACAACCAGTCTGGCCTGGGTGATAGGAGGATTTTATTTATATTGCCCCACTTAGCATATACAAGTTCTCTAGCATATACAAACTTCCACCCGTCCTGTGTAAAATCATTTTATAACTGGTATCCCTAATGCTTTGAAGGAATCCAAACTTCAAAACTTTAATTATTTAAGAGCTTATTCCTTTACAGTATGATGTTTTTGGAGAACCACAGTAGATTTGAGCTAGAATAAGTTAAAAGCTCTTAGCCCCAGTTCTTGTATGAAAATCCTTGAAGTTTTTAATGAATCATATAAAAAGTAGGGCAGGAAGGAACCTCAAAGGTCACTTAATCCAGTCTCCTGTTAAAGGCAAGATCTTCCCTGTCTAAACTAACTTAGACAAGTATTTGTATGGCCTGCTTCTAAAACATTCCAAGATTGGAGATACCACAACCCTTCTAGGTAACCTGTTCTAATGCTTAATCACTATTCTGCAGAGTCAGGCTCCCTCCAGTCCCAGATTTTAGGGACCCGTGGGACAACAGCCCTGGGTGCATGGTCCTGACCTGAAGTATGGATCTGCAAGCTTGGGGAATTTGCCATGCGGCTTACCTGCTTTGCATCTGCAGATAAATTGCCCCACCTGGGACCAAGCAACACAGAACTGCAAGGGAATTTCCAGGGCACGCATCTGCAAGCAGGTAGTAGGAATCCCATAGGGGAGTCCCCCAAGCTTGAAGATGTGCTTGGGCATGTGTACAGACATCTGCCACAATAAAGCAGCAAAAACTGTTACTAGAATGGTTGTATTCACATATTTGGGCATTTGTGGTGTAACAAGGGGCAAGGACATCTGTATGCTTGCATTTTGTCCTGCCATAAAGCTTGGCTGCAGCCTAAGGAACATCTTCACTGTTTTGCATTTTTCTTGCTTCACAATTTGATTTGGAAGATGGGCATCTAATGTTCTTTTGAGATTTTTTTTTTTCCCATGATAGAATTGGGTCTTCCAACAAAATTTTTTTTTTCCTGTGATTTCAAGCTAATATTAACATGGCAGTAAATGATTATTGCAAAGCTTGTGAGTTGTTTTTTTTGTTTGTTTGTTTGGGTTTTAGCCATGGCTCGTGTCATCTTAGGAGTGAAGACTTTGATTATATAATTGATTTGTATTTTTACAGGCAAATAGAAATTGATAGAAAAGCTTCCACTATTCAGTTCAAGAAACGATAGAGTAGTTTTGCTGATGTTTTTGAGAAAGAAACATATTCTTAGTTTTTGGTTTTTGTTTGGGGTTTTTTTGCATAGTACACAAGTGAAATACTGCAACAATCATGAAAAATACAGCATAAGAAAAGCCTTGCTTGCAGAATTACTTGATCAAACTTACTTCCCCATCAGTGAATAAAATTTAGATTAATAATTATGGCAGCTGTCAAATCCTAAATGTGATCAATTTTATAACCACAGTAATTTTTAGGAATATATTTTCTTCCTCAATTATAATTTCAGACAAATGTAATTCTGAACCAAGCAGAAAAAGGCAGTTCAGTTCTGCCATTAATTTGTTTACAAATGTCACATGGACTACCTTGGCTGAAAGTTTCCATAATTTATCAAGATGTACCACTGAAGAAATAACTTCACTGGAATGTTGTGTGAGACAGTCTACAGAATTTCTACCTTTGCAGCATCTTTGTGCTTTAAGCTGATGAAAACCATTTAAAAAAACACCGAAAAAGACATCTGGCCAAATTATATTGAGAGATTTTTTTTTCTTTAAAAATGATCTGGAGGAAATTGTTGCTCTGCCACAGACTTTAGAGTGCTTTATGCAGACTGAAAACTGTACTTGCCCACTTTCTAGTTGTGAGGGGAAGTCCCCTGGTGAATGTAAGGACCTATGCTATCAAGTAGAGCATAAGCATCATCAAGTAAAGAATGAGCATTATCTTCAAAAACAATCATTTCTAACTCATGGTTGTGAACATATTTTGTCATGTTTCAAATGTTCTTGTTCTTGCTGTTGGCTTTGCAAAGAAGTACAACAGCAGAATAAAATAACGAGTAGATTTCTCTTCCATAATTCTCATGACATGAGAGTAACAAATATAATCCCTGGATTAATACCAGTGCTCTCAATTCTGTCAGTATGTTAATAGATCTTAATAGATTTTAACACCTTGTTTGTTAGCAGCTTTTGCACTCCATTTTTTTTTTTTAATTCACTCGCGGCTCCTGAATGAAAATTTGGTTGAAATGTAATGTTTTTTTTTCAACATCCCTTACCAGTCACATAGCTGATGGTTACTACAAACTTATTCTTCTTAGTAGATAGGGTCACAGTGTTCACTGTGGTTTGTTTTGGGTTTCTCTGCAGTTTCCTTGTGATGATCTTTGTTTGCCCTTTCATACTTCACATGATACATGGGGCCAGGGCTGGTGCATGCACTAGATGCAGCATGCAGAGGCAGCCCCACATGGGTTGCTGTACACTGAATCTGGTATTTGGGGCCAGTCTGTGGGCCCAGTTGAGCCCGCAGACCCACCCAGTGCTACTCAGTTGCCTCATGGATCAGCCCCATGCCACTTATGTAGCTTGCGGGGCCAGATGAGTTTGACTCCCCTGTATTAACTAGTGTCCTCACCATAGGTAAAAATAAATAAATAGAATAATACTATTTGACTATGGGGA